>NC_140993.1:16500380-16559826 GCF_052327205.1 Somniosus microcephalus
CCACCAACTGGCAATTGAAAAAGGAAGATACAAGAAATCCTGGCAACCTAAAGAAAATAGAATATGTGATCACTGTCTGGCCAGCGAGGTTGAGACAGAGGTGCACTTCCTCCTAAAATGCAAAAAATTCAACAAAACAAGAAACATATATTTTGACAAGCTCAGCCTTACAACCCCAGATTTCAAAGAATTGGATGACCTGTCAAAATTAAGAATAGTCCTGGGGGAAGGAGACAGACCATATCTTGGTGCCCAATATGTAACAACATGTCACAACCTGAGGAACAGTGAGTGACTAACGAGCACACCCATAGCATATATACTCTAAAAATGTTTAAATCAATACCGAATGTACCCAACGACTGTTTAAATTAATACTGAATGTACCCAACGAGGGTCAACGAGTGTTTAAATTAATACTGTCTGTACCCAACGAAGGTCAAAATTGTTTGACACCTACAGAATGTTGGAAACATGTACTTTTTTTGTTATGTAAGCTTTGGCAATATGGTTCACTGTAAACTTTCATGCCAATAAAGCATTTGAATTTGAAATTTGAAATTTGAGAGAGAGAGAGGGGGGAGGGGGAGGGAGAGGGGAGGGGAGGGAGAGGGAGAGAGGAGGGAGAGAGAGAGAGGGAGAGAGAGAGAGAGGAGGGAGAGAGAGAGGAGGGAGAGAGAGAGGAGGGAGAGAGAGAGGAGGGAGAGAGAGAGAGAGAGGAGGGAGAGAGAGAGGAGGGAGAGAGAGAGGAGGGAGAGAGAGAGGAGGGAGAGAGAGAGAGAGAGGAGGGAGAGAGAGAGAGAGAGAGAGAGAGAGGAAGGAGGGAGAGAGAGGAAGGAGGGAGAGAGAGAGAGGAAGGAGGGAGAGAGAGAGAGAGGAGGGAGGGAGGGAGGGAGAGAGAGAGAGGAAGGAGGGAGAGAGAGCGGGAGAGGAGAGGGAGAGGGGGAAAGAGGGAGAGGGGGAAGAGGAGAGGGAGAGGGGGAAAGAGGAGAGGGAGAGGGGGAAAGAGAGAAAGAAAGACTTGCATTTCTATAGCGCCTTTCACAACCTCAGGACTTCCCAAAGCGCTTTACAGCTAATGAAGTACTTTTGAAGTGTAATCACTGTTGTAATGCAGGAGAACTGTTATAAGGCAGAACTGTAGGACTAGCAGACCTGATTATGCCCAACAGTTATGAGCTGCATTAGGACGCCCTCAACTCTCTTGCCAATGACTGGAAGGACCAAAGCCCAATTCAGCCCTTCTTAACGTGGGCTTGATAAACTTGTTTCGAAACTAAAGCTGGCAATCCGCAAGTACCGATGTCAATCAATAACACTGCTCGTGTCTTGTAATTAATGCCTTCACGATCCCTCGAGCTGTGCAGAACCATAATATCCCCCCCCATACCCCACTGGCCGAGCCCATTTTGCAATATGGTACGTTCAGTGATTCCATAATCCTGCAGACACAAAGTTGCGGATCAGCAGAAAATGAAATACCTTTGAAGTGTGCTCACTGCTGTAATGTAGGAAACGCGGCAACCAATTTGCGCACAGCAAGCTCCCACAAACAGCAATGTGCTAATGGCTTGTTTTAGTGATGTTGGTTGAGGGATAAAGATTGCCCAGGACATTATATAATATATATATATATATATATCTATTACATCTCTTGTACTATCTTACTGAGTGTTTTTATTTCTATTTCAGCTAATAGGTCAAGCCGTAGATTCCTTGGGTAATAAAGTAGAGAATCCTCTATCACTCGTAATTAAAGTTCTGGACATAAATGATAATGCTCCAGTATTTGCAAAACAAGTATTTGAAGGGAGCATTGAAGAATTGAGTCCACTCGGTAAGAACTGTGTGCTTTTCTCAAAGTTCATGATCTAGAAATAGTTAGCATAGTGGTTATGTCACTGGCCCAATGATCCTGAGGCCCTGGACTACTGATCTGGAGATATGAGTACAAATCCCACCACAGCAGCTGGGGAATTTAAATTCAGTTCATTAAATAAAAAAAGCTAGTATCAGTAATGGTGACCAGGTTGTTGTTAAAAACCCATCTGGTTCACTAATGTCCTTTTTTAGGGAAGGAAATCTGCCATCCTTACCCGGTCTGGCCGATATGTGACTCCAGACCCACAGCAACGTGGTTGACTCTTAACTGCCCCTCCTGAAATGGCCGAGCAAGACACTCAGTTGTACTACACGGACTGCAGTGGTTCAAGAAGGCAGCTCGCCACCACCTTCTCGAGGGCAGTTGGGGATGGGCAATAAATGCCGGCCTTACCATAAGGAATTTCCTTTTTTTAACCGTGCCTTAGCAGGCTTTGCTGTCTCCCCAATAGGTTCACCTGGCTGGGGAACGGGATGCCCCGCTCGAGGAGCGGGTTGAAATGCCACCGGGGTCTGATGTACGTTATGGGACCCTGACCTGTGTTCTTTACTGAGGCTCATTCTCCACCAAAATCAGCGGTGTTAAAATCACAGATAGGCAGGAGCAGATTGGGTAATGGAACAGCCCCGTTTCAACTGCCCCTACCCAGTCCTTTCCCCACCGATCATGGAGTGTTAAAATCCCCCTTAACTGCTCGGCTAACTTCTTGATTCATGATTATTCTATTTGCCGTAGTACAATCTTTGGTGTACTCCAGCGTTTCAGCAGTGCTCCTAGAAGTGCTAACCAGACCACTGCCTAGTTCCTCTCTTATTTTCTTAACGGGTTCCCACCCTAAACCTCTCCACATCGCTACCGCTTGCTCCTCTTTTTTGAAAGCACTATTACCCCCTTCCTTTTATAGTCCTACAACCCACCGAGATCTCTGCGCTCTGCCAATTCTGGTCTCTCGCGCGTCCCCGGTTTCCATCGCTCCACCATTGGCGGCCGTGCCTTCAGCTGCCTGGGTCTCGAGCTCTGGAATTCCCTCCCTAAACCTCTCTGCCTCTCTCTCCTCCTTTAAGACCCTCCTTAAAACCTACCTCTTTGACCAAGCTTTTGGTCACCTGTCCTAATAACTCCTTATGTGGCTCGGTGTCAAATTTTGTTTGATAACACTCCTGTGAAGCGCCTTGGGACGTTTTACTAGAAAGAAAGACAGTCTTGCATTTCTGTAGCGCCTTTCGCGACCACCCGACGTCTCAAAGCGCTTTACAGCCAATTAAGTACTTTTGAAGTGGAGCCACTGTTGTAATGTAGGAAATGCAGCAGCCAATTTGCACACAGCAAGCGCCCACAAACAGCAATGTGATAATGACCAGATAATCTGTTTTTGTTATTTTGGTTGATGGATAAATATTGGCCCAGGACACCGGGGATAACTCCTCTGCTCTTCTTCGAAATAGTGGCCGTGGGATCTTTTACGTCCACCTGAGAGAGCAGACGGGGCCTCGGTTTAACGTCTCATCCAAAAGACGGCACCTCCAACAGTGCAGCACTCCCTCAGTACTACACTGGAGTGTCAGATTAGATTTTTGTGCTCAAGTCTCTGGAGTGGGACTTGAACCCACAACCTTCTGACTCCGAGGCGAGTGTGCGGCCCACTGAGACACAGCTGACGTTTTACTACGTTAAAGGCGCTGTGTATAAATAGACGTTGTTGTTTCCCAGAATGCCTTGTAGGCATTTTAACCAGAGAAGCTGGGAACAAACTGCTTTCTTCTTTACCATTGCAGCCTAAAAAATCTCACCTGAACAAGTGCAATTTTCATTGTGTTGACCCCAGGTACCATGGTGCTAAAACTAAATGCAACAGATGCAGATGAAGATGAAAATGCTGAAGTTGCCTACAGAATTCTATCCCAGGGAATAAACGATATGTTCGTTGCCAAGTCGAATGGAGAAATCAGAACCATGGGAGCTAACTTAGACAGAGAGGTTTGTGCTCAATAATTTACTTCCTAAAGTGCATTTCAGCCAACTTACAAACCGTCTAGCTCGATCAGCCATCTGAAGACTAAGGAGGCTGTCTTTACCGGTTCTTGTTGCGGCTGCTGGTGGGCAACCGCTAATGGACGGTGAACTGCGGCCACCGTGTGCCGACATTTCCAGTTCACGCCGACCGCGGGCAAGGCTTCCCGCTGCCGGCACAGACTCCTGAAAACTGTCCCTTAAGAACCCAAGAAATGGTCGCCAGGGTAGAAATTGGTCTCGGCCGTAGCGCATGAAAAACCGGACCCGTCATACGCTCGGCCCGATATTCAGTTCTTTCGCAGGCGATGGAACCGAATAGTGGTGGGGGGGGGGGGATACAATGGGTGGCCAGTAAGAAGGCAAATGGTATGTTGGCCTTTGTAGCGAGAGGGTTTGAGTACAAGAACAAGGATGTCTTGCTACAGTTGTGTAGGGCCTTGGTGAGACCACACCTGGAGTACTGTGTGCAGTTCTGGTCACCTTATCTGAGGAAGGATGTTCTTGCCATGGAGAGAGTGCAGCGAAGATTCACCAGGCTGATACCTGGGATGGCAGGAATGACTTATGAGGAGAGATTGGGTCGATTGGGCTTATACTCGCTGGAGTTTAGAAGAATGAGCGGGGATCTCATTGAAACTTATAAAATTCTAACAGGACTAGATGCTGGAAGAATGTTCCCGATAGCCGGGGAGTCCAGAACCAGGGGTCACAGTCTAAAGATAAGGGGTAAGCCATTTAGGACAGAGATGAGGAGGAATTTGTGGAATCTGGAATTCTCTACCACAGAAGGCAGTAGAGGCCAATTCATTAAATATATTCAAGAAAGAGTTAGAAATGTTTCTTAAGGCTAAAGGGATCAAGGGATATGGGGAGAAGGCAGGGACAGGGTACTGAATTTGGATGATCAGCCATGATCTCATTGAATGGCGGAGCGGGCTCGAGGGGCCGAATGGCCTACTCCTGCTCCTATCTTCTATGTTTCTATGTTACTACACCACCCATTTTGCATTAGAGCCCCAAGACAAATTTCTAGCCCACCGGCAATGTTCCCTTTAAGCTGGGCGGCCGCGCAGTGCTCTGGAGATCCCGCGCTTCCGGCTCACCGGCTTTTCAAGGGGGAAAACCGCGCACGCACGGAATTTTGAATGGGCCGTGCGGCTCGGAAAATAATTAGAGGGAGCATTGCCCCACCGGTAGGCCGTGGACTACAGTAAAATGTATCGGATCAATTTTTATTTTCAGCTTGGAGCTGCCCATATTGAGGGCACCCGTCGCGATTTCATACACGAATGATTGTCTAGCGAGGTCTGTCGCTCTGGATAGAAAAACGCAAGGCATGCACGGTCACATTCCCATCGTGTAAAGCTCTGTGCTGAGCGCGTTAAAGACAAAACCTGATGTGTTCAAAGCAACAGCAACAAGACTACTTGGTCTTGAACTTTGATACAAAAGCAAAATACTGCGGACGCTGGAAATCTGAAATATAAACAGAAATTGGGGGAAATACTCAGCGGGTCAGGCAGCGTCTGTGGAGAGAGTCAACATTTCAGGTCATTTCATCAGAACCGGAAAAAGTTAGAGATGTAACAGGTTTTTACGCAAGTGCAGGGGCAGGGAGGGGGGGGGGAGGGGAGGAAAGAACAAAAGGGAAGGCCTGTGATAGGCTGGAAGGCCGGAGAATTTAAATGACAAAAGGGATGATGGTGCAATGGCAAAAGGAGATGGTAATGGGACAAGTTAGGAAACAAAAGATGAGTCTAGAGGAGGCGTCAATGGGAATAGCAGAATCATCAGCAACAGCTGCCATCTGGAAATAATGGGGGCAGAGGTTATGATCTGAAATTGTTGAACTCAATGTTGAGTCCGGGAGGCTGTAAAGAGTCTAATGGAAAGATGAGATGCTGTTCCTCGAGCTTACGTTGAACTTCACTGTATTAATGACTTGGATGAGGGGACCAAGTACAATGTATCCCAAGTTTGCTGACGATACAAAGCTAGGTGGGAAAATAAGTTGTGAGGAGGATGCAAAGAGGCTAAGTGAGTGGGCAAGAACATGGCAGGTGGAGTATAATGTGGAGAGATGTGAAGTTATCCACTTTGGTCGGAAAACTAGAGAAGCAGTGTATTTTTTTAAATGGTGAGAGATTGGGAAATGTTGGTGTTCAGATGGACCTGGGTGTCCTTGTACACGAATCACTGAAAGTTAACATGCTGGTACAGCAAGCAAGAAATAGGAGCAGGAGTAGGCCATTCGGCCCTTCGAGCCTGCTCCGCCATTCAATAAGATCATGGCTGATCTTCGACCTCAACTCCACTTTCCCGCACTATCCCCATATCCCTTGATTCCCCTGGAGCCCAAAAATCTATCGATCTCTGTCTTGAATATACTCGACGACTGAGCCTCCACAGCCCTCTGGGGTAGAGAATTCCAAAGATTCACCACCCTCTGAGTGAAGAAATTCCTCCTCATCTCAGTCCTAAATGGCCGACCCCTTATCCTGAGACTATGACTGGATATGTATTCAGAAAGTAATTCCGAAATTTCAAAAAAGAGACTATTGTAATTTTTATTTTGAATGGTTTTTGTCCTGATTTAGATCCAGGATTTATATACGTTAACTGTGGAAGCTCGTGATTTGAATGGAAAAGCGGCAGGATTATTTTCAACAGCAAATGCTCAGATCAGGATCTTGGATGTTAACGACAATGTTCCTACACTTGAAAAATATGAGGTATGCACCGTCTGATGACTTGCATAAATTTGTGTGCGCGCCTCTGTAACCTCCTCCAGCCCCACAACCCTCCGAGGTATCTCCGCTCCTCCAATTCTGGCCTCTTGAGCATCCCCCCGGTTATTAACGCTCCACCATTGGTGGCTGTGCCTTCAGCTGCCTGGGCCCCGAGCTCTGGAGTTCCCTGCCTAAACCTCTCCGCCTTTAAGACGCTCCTTAAAACCGACCTCTTTGACCAAGCATTGGTCGCCTGTCCTACCATCTCCTTATGTGGCTCGGTGTCAAATTTTGTGTTGTAATGCTCCTGTGAAACGGCCTGGGGACATTAAAGAAAGACAGACTTGCATTTATATAGCGCCTTTCACGACCACCAGACGTCCCAATGCGCTTTACAGCCAACAAAGTACTTTTTGGAAGTGGAGTCACTGTTGTAACGTGGGAAATGCGGCAGTCAATTTGGGCACAGCAAGCTCCCACAAACAGCAATGTGATAATGACCAGCTATTCTGCTTTTGTTATGTTGATTGAGGGATAAATATTGGCCCCAGGACACCGGGGATAACTGTCCTGCTATTCTTCGAAATAGAGCCACAGGATCATTTATGTCCACCCGAGAGGGCAGACAGTTTAACGTCTCGTCTAAACCTCCGACCAATGACTTTAAATCTATGACCCCTGGTTACTGACCCTTCCTGTCCACTCTATCTTGGCCCCTCACAATTTTATACACCTCCAAATTAAATCTCCCCTCAGCCTCCACTATTCCAAAGAAAACAACCCCAGCCTATCCAATCTTTCCTCATCGCTAAAATTCCCCAGTCCAGGCAACATCCTTGTAAATCTCCTCTGTACCCTCTCTAGTGCAATCACATCCTTCCTGTAATGTGGTGACCAGAACTGCACGCAGTATTCTAGCTGCGGCCTAACTAGTGTTTTATACAGTTCAAGCATAACCTCCCTGCTCTTATATTCTATGCCTCAGCTAATAAAGGCAAGTATCCCGTATGCCTTTTTAACCACCTTATCTGTCTGTCCTGCTACCTTCAGGGCTCTGTGGACATGCACTCCAAGGTCCCTCTGATCCTCTGCACTTCTCAGTGTCCTACCATTTACTGTGTATTCCCTTGCCTTGTTAGCCCTCCCCAAATGCATTACCTCACACTTCTCCGGATTGAATTCCATTTGCCACTGTTCTGCCCACCTGACCAGTCCATTGATATCGTCCTGCAGTCTGCAGCTTCCTTCTTCATTATCAACCACACGGCCAATTTTTGTATCATTTGCAAACTTCTTAATCATACTTCCTACATTCAAGTCCAAATCATTGATATATATACCACAAAAAACAAAGGACCCAGTACTGAGCCCTGCGGAACCCCACCGGAAACAGCCTTCCAGTCACAAAAACACCCTTCGCCGCTTTGCCTTTTTTGCTGTTTTTGTGGTTTTGGAAGTGATATAACCGCAATTACATTTGAATTGGATAACCGCAATTACATTTGAATTGGATAACCGCAATTACATTTGAATAAAATGACCACTTCTTTATTTCCCCCCCCCCGCCCACCCCACTTGTCTTCAGCACGAAGTATCCGTGGATGAAAATTCTTTGAACGATGAAGTCATGCGCATAAAAGTGTTTGACAAAGACCAAAAATTCACGGACAACTGGCTGGGGCACTTTGAGATCGTCGATGGGAATGAAGGAGAAAACTTCAGGTTTGAAGTAGACGAAGAAACAAATGAAGGGATCTTGGTGCTTCAAAAGGTAATGTTGAAAATCAAGTAAAGCCGGTGTTGGTGTGTGGTGGGAGGAGCGGAGCGCAAGAGACCACTATAATAAGGACACTAAAGAAACGGCGCCTTTTTTTTAACAACTAAATTTTTTTGCACCGAGCAGTAAAACACACTGGCCCAGGATTGACTGAGAAAATCACGGCGAGGTTGACGGCGCTCGCCGTTATTAATATGTGTAAATCATTCCAGCAACTTGTGGCGAAGAAGAGATGCCACCCGCCCCCCCCCCCCCCCCCGAGAGTTGCAAACCGCTGAGACGTTGCTGGGCGGTTTGCGCCGCTCCGCCCGTTAGCCTCGCGAAAACGGCAGCTCGCCCTCATCCGCCCCGCGAGTCTCGAGAAATTGCTGCATTCGCACATTAATTGCCCATTAAATTAAAGTCAGGACTGGCGCTTAATGACGTAAGGACACTTTTAATGAGGAGATTTATGTTCCTGCAATGCCACTCAACCTCTCCGGCCCGGAGAGAACAGTTGAAACTGTGGAGTCTCACTCTAGCTGGTAGTGAATTGTTCTTCGAAGTTTTTTTAAAATCTGAAATTTAAATGTTTTAATTTTTTTCCTATTTTTCCTTTCTGTCTCCTTTTACTCCCTCTCTGTCATAATCCAAACTCACTTCCCTTCCTATTTGTTCTCTTTCTGCATCTAATTTTGACTCTCGTTCACCCGATTTTCCTTCCCCGTCGTTCCTCTGTTTCTTTCTCGATCCTGGAATCTCATGGGTTAAGGAGACAGACTGTTGGTCCCGTCGTTCACCGAGGTCCCAGATGCTCCCTCGCCCTCGCCGCGCCATTACCAGCTCGCACTCCCAGCACGTTACAGAGCACAGATTGTTTTTTGAACTGAAGGGCGGGAGAATAAGCCTAACTAACAGGGACACACTCTCTAGCGAGTTCCTGGCTAAGATGATCACTCGCTGCATTCGCTCTTCCGTTATGTTCTTGTACAATAACTGTAACTCCTTGTGCGGATGAAGAGGTCACTCATCCTATCGAATCTCATCCCTCCAGTCCTCCAGCTCTCCTATCATAACCCAATCGCATTTTAAACCGTGTCTAGCACATAAGTCTAAATATTATTTTGAAATGGTATATTCTGAGTTACTTAGCTATGCCGTTTTATATCTTGAAACCCCTGAAATCATTCTCATTAACTTTTTTTTGTCTGAATGGGAAAGGCTTTTACAACTCATCGCTTGTAACCTTTCTGGTGACCTTGTGTCTTTTTGGTACAGTGATGAGAGGAATTGAATGCAGTTTGCCAAACTTTAAATAACCTTTGTAGTTCTACTATTCTGCCTATATATATCTGTATTCAATTAACGTTTTAATTGTTTCACCTTTTACTGGGTCTAATGAATCCACTATTACCCCTTCCTTTTATAGTCCTCCATCAGCCCCACAACCCCCTGAGATCTCTGCGCTCCTCCAATTGTGACCTCTTGAGCATCCCTGATTCTAACCATTGGTGGCCGTGCCTTCAGCTGCCTGGGCCCTAAGCTCTGGAATTCCCTCCCTAAACCTCTCCACCTCTCTTTCCTCCTTTAAGGCGCCCCTTAAAACCTACCTCTTTGACCCAGCTTTTAGTCACCTGTCCTAATGGCCCAGAAATCCGGGTTGGAGGCTTCCCGCGGGTGCAAGCCTCCGACCTGCACTTACCTTGCGCGCGCCGGCCGTTGAGCTGTGGGCCCCCGTGGGATTCCGATCCTGGGCCTGCTCCAACTGCCGGCGCGCAGTGCTTGTGTATCCCAGGGGCGCAGTTAGTTCAAAGCGTCCCCTGGGATCACGTGGGCCATGGGGAGCCAATCGGAGCAGGGAATGCTTCATTTATAAGATTGACAGGAAGACCTGTCAAACCTATAAATACTATAAGCCCGAAACATCACTAAAACTTCAAATACATTTTTAAAAAACACATTTTTAAAATAAACTATAAATTACATGAAATAACTATTTTAAACAATAATTAAAATTTTTGAAAAAATTAATTACATTTTCTAACGGGGCTAAAAATAAACTTACCTTTCTTTTAAAGTATTTAAAAATAATAAACCTGTGGAAAAAATATTTTAATTTTAATTAATTCACCACTTACCTTGTAAAAAGCAGGCCTTGCGACTGCTTTTTAAATGTCTAACTCCTGGAGACTTACCCTCCCGGGAAAACCTGCAAAAAACCGTAAGTTCGATGCGCACGCGCAGCCTCTCCGGCGCACGCGTTCCACCTCTGAACCCCTTTGTTCAGAGGAACGGAAGTGCCGGTTTCCCGCGCATGCGCCGTGCATGCAGGAAACCGGCACTTCCATTGGGCTTACGGGTGAGTACCCCGTGCATACTCACCCGTGGAGACCCGAATTTCTGAGCCAATATCTCCTTATGTGGCTCGGTGTCAAATTTTGTTTGATAATCGTTCCTGTGAAGTGTCTTGGGATGTTTTACTACATTAAAGGCGCTATATAGATACAAGTTGTTGTTGTTCGGACTGCAGGTGCTGATTCTGCCATTCCCGTTGACACCTCCTCTGGACCATCTTTTGTTTCTTAACTTGCCCCATTACCATCTCCTTTTGCCTCGCACCATCATCCCTTTTGTCATTTAATCTCTCCCGCCTTCCACCCTATCACAGACCTTCCCTTTTGTTTTTTCCTCCCCTCCCCCCTTTCCCTGCCCCCGCACTTGCTTAAAAACCTGTTCCATCTCCAGCTTTTTCCAGTTCTGACGAAGGGTCATCGACCTGAAACGTCGACTCTGTTTCTCGCTCCACAGATGCTGCCTGACCTGCTGAGTATTTCCAGCATTTTCTGTTTTTATTAAAAATATCCTTTATCGGACTTAGGATTTGACTTAAAAGTTTTTGGGGGTGTTGTTTAGTGTGTCTCCCGTGTCCCTGCCAATATTGACCACTTTTGTTTCCCCACCGCCCCCTCTGCAGGAAGTGGACTACGAGACATCGTCAACTATGAATCTGCTCCTTCGAGTCTCCAATAAGGCAGCATATCACTCGTCTGTGGGCAGAGGAGGTGGCGGAGGAGGAGGTGGCGGAGGAGGAGGAGGAGGTGGCGGAGGAGGAGGAGGTGGAGGAGGAGGTGGCGGAGGAGGTGGAGGTGGAGGAGGTGTTGGGAAACCAATTAGCATAAAAGTCAACGTGAGAGATAAGAAAGAAGGCTTTTCATTTCGGCCAACAACAAAGCGAATCACTGTTTCTGAAGATAGGACAAAAGTCACAATTGGTCAATCGCTTGGAAAATATCCAGCCATCAGTGCCGATACTGGGAAAGAAAGTGAAAGAACCAGGTAAAGTGTGTGTGTGTTTTTGTGTGTGGAGTCTGCATGTGTATTGATTTCTTTGTGGGTTCAATGACGAGACATTTATGAAAGAGAATGGCCTAGAAATTGGGTTTTGGCTTAGCCAGGGCTTTAGCGCCGGAAGTTAGTGCCGGCGCTAAGCCCCCCTGCGCGCGCCAAAAATTCAGCAGGGCCGTGCCCAAACGGCTGCCGGTGCTACTGAAGGGTCTTTGCGGCGGTAAATCGGCGCTAACTGCCGTTTCGCGCCGCAATTCCGGCGCTGCGGCACCCGATGCGGTGCGGCAGGCTCGGGAAGTGCAGGCCTCCTCCTTCCGTTAAGGAGGAGCTGCCTGCACCCGGCCGCGGCCCGCGCAAATCTGTCTAAAAATGAGCCCGGCACCTCGGACAAGTGCCGGGCTTGCATCTGTTCCGGGGGGTGGGGGGGAGAAGTCCGGGGAGGGAGCTGCGGGCAGGCGGCCAGCGGGAAAGCGGCCGGCCGCCGCGGGGCCTTTAATGCGCCGGCGCAAACTCATGCAAGACTCTGTTGCCAGAGTCTTAGTTGCGGCTGCCACGGGCGAGGCGGCCGCAACTGAATTTCGGCGCTAGGGCCCGTCGGCATGGCAACCGGGACGCTGCGCACACCGATGACGTCATCGGTGCCGGCGCAGCGCTACCGGTGCAACGCCGATTTAGGGCCCCAGGGAATTTTTAAACTGGCCATAACTCTGGCGCTAGTCCCTCTAGCGCCTCAAAAGCGGCGCTAAGGCAACTGAATTTCTAGGCCAATGAGTTTTAATCTAAAGTCTGTTCAACTCTTTATACAGCATTTCAGGAGACACCCTGCTAGTGATGCACCTAGAACGAAACTGAAACTAAAACTAACTGCCTTGCTTCTCTCGGTCACATGCCCTCTGCTGGTCAGGCACAAGAAATCAATACATGCAATCATGCTATTAAGGCATCATAATCGAACAGGCAAATACCATCTCTATTTGCTGATATCATTACAGCATGTGTGAGAGACGGAGGGGGTGTGAGTGCATATGTGTTTGCAAAATCTAATGCATACTTTGACTTTTTTCA
The DNA here is from genome assembly GCF_052327205.1 of Somniosus microcephalus. NCBI lineage: Eukaryota > Metazoa > Chordata > Chondrichthyes > Squaliformes > Somniosidae > Somniosus > Somniosus microcephalus. Next base: position 16,513,171 of record NC_140993.1, read on the forward strand.
AACAGATATGCAAAGAATTCAGATCCAGCAAACTTCTTCAGCATTAACCCCGAAACTGGGGAGATTACCCTGGCCAATTTGCCTGACCACGAGTCTGAACATGTGGTTGATGGAAAGTATACAGCAACGGTACTGGCTATAGATAATGATGGTGAGTGGGTGTGAGCTAGGGACTAGTTTGAAGACAGCGCCCAGCTTTACAGTGAGATTATGAAAGCTCTGAAAAGATGTAGCAGGTGCTTTTTGTCTCTACTACACTTCATTAACAGGTGCACATCATATTGACATGTGGCCGGTTTCCAGCCTGCATTACACACAGCGCTCTTCACACCTATATATAATGGTCACTTAGTGTTGCAAGGTGTATATTGAAGTGTAAGTTGCAGGATAAGATTCGGGAACCATTTTCAGGCCATTTATTGGTCCCTTTTCCGAGAGTTTCATAGTAAACAGAGAATTTTTAGACCCTAGGGGAATCGAGGGATATGCAGATCAGGCGGGGAAGTGGAGTTGAGTTCAAAGATCAGCCAACATCATATTGAATGGCGGAGCAGGCTCGAGGGGCCGTGTGGCAGAGCAGGCTCGAGGGACCGTGTGGCGGAGCAGGCTCGAGGGGCCGTGTGGCGGAGCAGGCTCGAGGGATCGTGTGGCGGAGCAGGCTCGAGGGGCCGCGTGGCCGACTCCCGGTCCTAATTCTTAGTTCTTATTTCTTTTGAGGTTTGTCACTTTTGGAAGGTTCTGTGCCAATTCTTCTGCTGCTTTCCCTACTTACAATGGCCCAGAGGGAAGCCCCAATAGCTTCTTGGAGAAGGATAAAAAGAGGATTAACGAAGTAGCGCTAGGCAGCCGATATTCCAGTGCTTATGAGAACAAAAGAATTAGGAGCAGGAGTCGGCCACACGGCCCCTCGAGCCCGCTCCGCCACACGGCCCCTCGAGCCCGCTCCGCCACACGGCCCCTCGAGCCCGCTCCGCCACACGGCCCCTCGAGCCCGCTCCGCCACACGGCCCCTCGAGCCCGCTCCGCCACACGGCCCCTCGAGCCCGCTCCGCCACACAGCCCCTCGAGCCCGCTCCGCCACACGGCCCCTCGAGCCCGCTCCGCCACACGGCCCCTCGAGCCCGCTCCGCCACACGGCCCCTCGAGCCCGCTCCGCCACACGGCCCCTCGAGCCCGCTCCGCCACACGGCCCCTCGAGCTTGCTCCACCATTCAATAAGATTATGTCTGATCATCGACCTCAACTCCACTTCCCTGCCCGATCTCCATATCCCTTGATTCCCCTAGAATCCAAAAATCTATCGATCTCCGCTTTGAATATACTCAACGACTGAGCATCCACAGCCCTCTGGGGTAGAGAATTCCAAAGATTCACAACCCTCTGAGTGAAGAAATTCCTCCTCATCTCAGTCTTAAATGGCCGACCCCTTATCCTGAGACTGTGACCCCTCGTTCTAGACTCTCCAGCCAGGGGGAAACAACCTCTCGGCATCTACCCTGTCGAGTGTTTCAATGAGGATTGTGCGCTGTTAACCATCCGCCCACGAGCCGATAGATTCTACAGACACCGATAAAGTGGAGCATTTTTGGATGTTATTTTCCCGTTGCCAATTCCGTTGCCCGTCAGCCTGTGTAGCTATTGCTGAGGAGCTGCCGATTACCATTTCAGACAGTCATTTTTTCATGGAATAGTATGATGCAGTACAGGAGGAGGCCATTCGGCCCGTTGTGCCTGTGCCGGCTCTTTGAAAGAGCTCTCCAATTAGTCCCACTACCGCCCCCCCCCCCACCCCTGCTCTTTCCCCCACAGCCCCTGCAAATTTCTCCTTTTCAATTGTAATTTTTTGAGTGTTTTAAAAAGAAAAATTTATCCTCACTGATGCCTGCTCTGTTATTTTTATCTTTTAATGCATTTTTATGGCAAAGCATAAATCATGATAAAAATTGAAAAGCTTGGCCTGATTGCAGGGTCTGTAATGCACCCGCTGCTGGTGTGTCTGAACGGTAGTTTAAGTGAATCGAAAGTTCAAATTTTAAGAACTCAGCGAAGAAACATACTGGAATAAAAGGAGAAAATGCTGAAAAACGCTCAGCTGGACGGGCAGCATCTGTGGAGAGAGAAAAACCAGTGTTAACGTTTCAGGTCGACGACCCTTCATCAGCAATATACCGGTGTGGGTTCGGCATTTTCTTGTCCCCTGGTGGTTTGCACCCATTTTAATTTCGGGCGTATTCTAATGCAGTTGGTAGGATAGAAACATAGAAGATAGGAGCAGGAGTAGGCCATTCGGCCCCTCGAGCCCGCTCCGCCATTCAATGAGATCATGGCTGATCATCCAAATTCAGTACCCGGTCCCTGCTTTCTCCCCATATCCCTTGATCCCTTTAGCTTCAAGAAATATATCCAACTCCTTCTTGAATATATTTAATGAATTGGCCTCCACTGCCCTCTGTGGCAGAGAATTCCACCGGTTCACCACTCTCTGGGTGAAGAAATTCCTCCTCATCTCAGTCCTAAATGGCTTACCCCTTATCCTTAGACTGTGACCCCTGGTTCTGTACTCCCCCGCCATTGGGAACATCCGTCTTGCATCTAGTCTGTCTAGTTCTGTTAGAATTTTATAAGTTTCAATGAGATCCCCTCTCATTCTTCTAAACTCCAGCGAGTATAAGCCCAATCGACCTAATCTCTCCTCGTACATCATTCCTGCCATCCCAGGTTTCAGTCTGGTAAATCTTCGCTGAACTCCTTCCATGGCAAGAACATCCTTCCTCAGATAAGGCGACCAATACTTGGGTGTAACTTGGCATCAGCAAAATGGGCACAGTTTCGATTGCAAGGGAGAAACTCAGCTTCTGAGCTTTCAGTCAGAACTGGCGAAGGGTCATCGACCTGAAACGTTAACTCTGTTTCTCTCTCCACAGATGCTGCCTGACCTGCTGAGTATTTCCAGCATTTTCTGTTTTTAATTCAGATTTCCAGCACCCGCAGTATTTTGCTTTTGTAGAAGTACTTTTTGAAGTGTAGTCACTGTTGCAATGTAGGAAACTACATTTACTATGTTAAAGGCGCTATATAAATATAAGTTGTTGTTATATGCACTTTACAGCTATCTGGCTCTTTTAACAACTTTAGATTTTAATCACCCATTTTCTCTTGGACTTTCTGACCTCCTCTGGGCGCATCTTTTGTTTCCATGTTTGTCCCATTTGAAAGAAAGGAAGAAAGACTTGCATTTCTATAGCGCCTCTCACAACCTCAGGACATCCCAAAGTGCTTTACAGCCAATGAAGTACTTTTGTTGTAATGTGGGAAATTAACATTCCAGTTCTGATGAGGAGGTGACCGACCTGAAACATTCATATTAACCCTCCCACAATGGGCAGGATAGGGTCTGGGGAGGGGTGGAGGGGGTTAAAAATGTAAAATCGCTAAACGTGGCCCCAATCTGCCGTAGACGCGTCTGCTGCCAATTTTACAGCGGCGGGTTGCGCAGCTGGTGGCTCGCGGGGCGTGGCACCTCATTATAATATTTAAATCAGGCTCCCGCAGTGCTGTTGGGAGCCTGATTTAAATTGAGCGGATGCTGGCCGGGTTTCCCAGGGCTCGGGAATCCCGGCAGCGGAATGGAGACGGGAGCAGCCGGATCCAGCAGGCAAGTGCTCTTCAGAGCACTCGTTGTGGGCCATGAGGAGCAGGGAGTGCTCACCACCCCCCCCCCCCGCCCCCAATCCCTCTAGGCCAATCACATAGAAACATAGAAGATAGGAGCAGGAGTAGGCCATCCGGCCCCTTGAGCCTGCTCCGCCATTCAATGAGATCATGGCTGATCATCCAAATTCACTACCCTGTCCCTGCCTTCACCCCATATCCCTGGATCCCTTTAGCCTTAAGAAATATATCTAACTCCTTCTTGAATATATTTAATGAATAGGCCTCAACTGCCTTCTGTAGTAGAGAATTCCACAGGTTCACCACTCTCTGGGTGAAGAAATTCCTCCTCATCTCAGTCCTAAATGACTTACCCGTTATCCTTAGACTGTGACCCCTGGTTCTGGACTCCCCCGCCATCGGGAACACCCTTTCTGCATCTAGTCTGTCTAGTCCTGTTAGAATTTTATAAGTTTCAATGAGATCCCCTCTCATTCTTCTAAACTGCAGCGAGTATAAGCCCAATCGACCCAATCTCTCCTCATACGTCATTCCTGCCATCCCAGGTATCAGCCTGGTGAATCTTCGCTGCACTCCCTCCATGGCAAGAACATCCTTCCTCCGATAAGGCGACCAAAACTGCACACAATACTCAAGATGTGGTCTCACCAAGGACCTGTACAACTGCAGCAAGACATCCTTGTTCCTGTACTCAATCCCTCTCGCTACGAAGGCCAACATACCATTTACCTTCTTAACCGCCTGCTGCACCTGCATCACAGCCTCTCATTTCCTCGATCAGCCCCCCCTGACCCCGAGCCTCCCTCTCTCCTGATTGCTGAGCTCCGAACCCCTCCGCCCGCCCCCCCTCCCCCAACACCGATTGTTGGAGTCAATCGCCAGTTTCTCCCTCCTGCCATGCTCCCCCCCACCCCCCCCCCCCACCCCCCCCATGCACTTCCCTTCAATATCGGGGCCGGTAACTCTTTGTGTGTCTCTCCGCAGCCGCTGAGTGTTTTATAGCGCCTCCTAATTATTTTTTTTATTTCAGATTTCCAGCGTTTTTGTTTTTCGTTTTACTGGGGGGGAAAAAATAATTGTGTTTTCTTTTTCTGTTTCGCAGGAGCTGTTTCCAGAACAGCCACGGGTACGGTGGTTATTGATGTAGACGATGAAAATGATAATATTCCCATCATTAGCGATCTACAGCCTTGCATGTGTGACAAAGCCAAGTCTTTGACTGTCGATGCGTTTGACGCAGATTCATATCCAAACGCTGCTCCTTATCATTACACACTTGCTAATGAACCAGGCATAACGGAGAAATGGAAGATTTTACGCAAAGATGGTAAGAAGGGGTGGCGAAGTAACGTTTCAGAGGGTGTATCTGATTTACATCGAATTACACCGAGTGCACAGCACAGAAACAGGCCTTTCAGCCCAACTGGTCTATGCCGGTGTTTATGCTCCACACGAGCCTCCTCCCACCCCTCTCCATCTCACACTATCAGCATATCCTTCTATTCCTTTCTCCCTCATGTGTTTATCCAGCTTCCCCTTAAATGCATCTGTGCTATTCGCCTCCACCACTCCCTGCGGTAGTGAGTTCCACATTCTCACCACTCTCTGGGTAAAGAAGTTTCTCTTGAATTCTCTATTTGATTTCTTGGTGACTGATGTAAGAAAACTACGAGGCACTTGGTCTAAACGTTAAACAAAGCTTTAATCAACTGTTTTACAACATGGGGGTCTAGTTGTGTCCTTCACTAGTTCCTGTTAAGAATGTCCTGCGCAAGCTGGGCCCGTGCCCGAGTATTTATACTCTCCCTGGACAGCGCCACCCGTAGGCCGCTCAGTATTATTTCATAAGTTTTTCTTTCATGAATGACTGATTCATGTCAGTGACTATCTTATATTGATGGCCTCTAGTTTTGCTCTTCCCCACAAGTAGGAACATCTTCTCTGCGTCTACCCTATTGAAACTCTTCATAATTTTAAAGACCTCTATCAGGTCACCCTTTAGCCTTTTTTTTTTACAGTGGAATTGAGAGCCTTTTTGTAAGCAGACGCTTTTCTTAAAATTGTGGTGTTAACAGTTCACCCGTCGCCCCTGTGCTCGCTGACCTACATTGGCTCCCGGTTAAGCAACGCCTCGATTTTCAAATCCCTCCATGGCCTCCTTGCCCCTCCCTATGTCTGTAATCTCCTCCAGCCCCACAACCCCCCGAGATATCTGCGCTCCTCTAATTCTGCCCTCTTGAGCATCCCCGATTTTAATCGCTCAACCATTGGCGGCCGTGCCTTCTGTTGCCAAGGCCCTAAGCTCTGGAATTCCCTCCCTAAACCTTTCCGCCTCACTCTCTCCTCCATTTAAGACGCTCCTTAAAACCATCTCTTTGACTAAGCTTTTGGTCACCTGCCCTAATATCTCCTTATGTGGCTCTGTTATTTTTTCGATAATCGCTCCTGGGATGTTTTGCTACGTTAAAGGCGCTATATAAAGACAAGCTGTTGTTTATTTGTTGTGACTAATGCTCTCTACTGCCCTCCCTTTCTCTTTTCAAAAGATACTAGTATTGAGCTCCGGCCGTTGAAAGACTTGTGGCCCAATACGTTTACCGTTCCGATAAAGGTTGAAGATAATCAAGGGTCTGGCAATGTACAAAACGTGGTCGTGAAGGTGATCGAGTGCGTTGGCAATGACATCACCTGCTCCCCGGATAGGATTTCGCAGATCGGATCACGCAAAGCCGGCCTCGGCGTTCCTGCGGGTGGTCTCATGGCTCTGGGAGCTTTATTGTTACTACGTAAGTAAAAGAGTCTACAGCACAGAAATGGGCCATTCGGCCCAATGGGTGCATGCCAGTGTTTCTGTTCCACACGAGCCTCCTCCTGTAAGGGGTCGTTTTAACGAGCTTATGGTGTGCTAAATCGGTTTTGATTTTCGCACTACTCGTGAGCGGTTTCGAAGCGCTCCCCCCTCACGGTTCTAGACACTGGGCTTATTGCCAGACAACCTTTGTGTGTTGGCCCAACTCGTGACTCGGAAGACAAATGGTCAGATGAGACAGATTGAGTTTTATAACAAAACGATCTTTATTTTTGAAAGAGAATGTACACAGAGAAAAATGGCAAGAATGAATGCAGACGAAAAATAACGTTTCTCACAGAGGACTAAATTATACACTGAGAAAAATAACTTTAAAGCATATAAACAGTTCTAAAATAGCGATAAGCTAAAAGCAGGGGTGAGGGAAGCGCACGGACACATCGAGGGATAAATCACACTCCTGACTTACAAATACCCTTAACGTTACAAACCCTCCCGTTACTGAATATACCTCAATTATGTCGGTTAGGTAGAGTTGGGCCTTTATGCTCACCAGAATTTCAAAACCCTTCTGGACCTTGGTGCTTCTTGTTACGTCTGGAATTTCCGATCTTCCTTATGGGACCGGCTCCTGGACCCTGTTACTTGGTGTCGTCCGGGACCTCCGACCTTCCTTATGGGACCGGCTCCTGGACTCGCTCTCCTGTACAAACTTTGGAAGTCCTCCGAAATCCTCAAGCCGTTTTCTGTTCCGCACGGTCCTCGAACTCCTGATTGTAACTGGACTTGGACTTCACGGTGCGAACTGTCTCCGGAGGAGTCTTCCTTACTCTGGTCGAATCTTAGACTGACTTGCTGACGATTTACCTGAACGGTTATACTCTTTTCTGGCCCTAATCTTGGCGCCAAATCAACCGTTTTCCTTTGTTAAGGTTGCTTTAACAAAAGCAAGCACATTAATTTTAACTGCTCGCAAATCGAACTAATGGGAATCCGATTAGTGTCCCTTCGTTTGTGTGTGCTCAGCAGTTTCTGAGATCGGTTACCGCTTTGCCATAATGGGAATCCGTTTAGTGTCTCTCCGTTTGTGTGTGCTCAGCGGTTTCTGAGATCGGTTACTGCTCTGCCAGCGATTAGCGCACCTCCAGTTGCTAATAGTTTTGTTTACTGCTGTAACCACATTACAATATCAAAAACAGTAAGGTTCTGGATTCTTCTAATCGATGATGACTCAGACTGCTTTAAGGTACTGTGTGTGTGTCCTTTTGAACTGGGTCATGAGAACTGCCAACTCCATTCTGTGTTCTCACAATGTGGCCACTTCAGGGGCCCTACCCGTATACTGTATTTCATGGATTTTTGCGAATCCTACAGTCCCCCCTGTGATACAATGAGCATCTTCAATCGTCTTTGTATCATAAAATGTCTTTGGGTGAGCACAAATCCGTTCCCTCTCCAACTGACCTTCCCTGTAATTTACCTTGCCTAAGGAGTGTACCTCGCCCGCACTTTCCTCATTCCGAACAACGAAGTTTGAGAAAACATTTCCTATTGGAGACAAACCTTTAAACAATATACAGACTCACCTAGAGTCATAACAGAATAATCATAATACAATATAATGCGAAATCAAACAAGGTACAGAACAATCCAAAATATTAAAACAACAGTAATTACACGGGCGACTCCCCGTTTATACTGACATAGTGGCCCCGCCAATTCGGCTGACTAGGGAATTCCCTGCTGTGTCCCTTCCTTCTGCACTGTACACAGACCAGGTACAAAACTATCCCCAGTTGGCACACCACCAAAATGTGGGAAGCCAGTCGGATCCATGATGGGACCTCTATATTATCAAAAAGGTCCCACCACGGTGGAACCACTATATCCGGAATTTCTTCCCCTATATCAACTGTCTTTTGTTCCAAAGTGAAAAAGTGTTTCTGCGAGATGGCGACCGCTTTGAGCAGTGCGGTCAGGTGTTCTGGGAGAGGGGGAATCGTAAAACCAAAATGTGCTACATACTTTTGGAGATCAGTGAAATTCTCCTTAACGGTAAGGTGAACAGTGGATGGTTCGGGGATCGGGATAATCTGCAGCTGTGCCACTTGAACTATTGCCTCGGGTTTAAAACAGAAGCTGCTGTCACTGACCGCGCACCAGCCGTGCTGTCCGTGCCGGTAGTGAGACGCTGCGGTGGTGACACAATATGTCCCACCTCCTATGTATGTCACCTGTGGGGGAACATGGCCCTGTGCCATGGCTTCCATAGTGCAATTGATAGGCTTAGCGTCAGCAGACCTGAACCCGCATTGTGGTATTGAATAGGCATTCAAGTGCTGGGGACACAGGATTATGTGTGCTCCCCGGCTACGGCACCCCGAGAAGTCAGTCCCCATCATAGCATGCTCCCACTTAATGACGTAGGGTGGGACCTCTGCAAATCGGACATGAGCTCCCCCCCCCCGAATGACTCCAATGTTCACCACCCTATACACCGGCGCAGGTCGGGCTGTCCTGCTCATTATGGGGATCCGCACGACGACCCCCATGATGGTGTGGTTGGAGCGACCACAGTCCACCGGGACTGGGTAGGCCTCAGAAGCGAGCCGGAGCTGGCATGGACTTAACGCGTTCTCAAAAGGGTGGAGGGCTGCGAGGTGTTTGTTACTGATCCAGGAGGGGACCAAACCCTGTTTCAAGTCCTCCAGATTGCTGCGGCCCTCGCCCAGCAACCATGCTCCGTATAGTACGCACACCTCATTCTGGGCAGCCTGATCTGAGGCGTTCCTGTCCTCCCTAATGAGAGCGTTGACCGTCCGAGCCTGCTTCTCCAGCTCTGCTATGATCTCTTTTAAGTGGAGAGTCATAGCCTGATCCTCATGGAGCTCCGAACCCACCACCCGATTTTCGTCCGTGAGGATTCCCTTCAACTGGGTCTTTAACCCGTTGACCTGCTGCTGCAGTTCAATGTCGTCCATACTATTTATGATGGACGACCCAGTGTTAAACCCTGTGAACCAGTCGTTCACGGTGCCCCTTTTTAGTCTTCCTGCTTGTTCCCATTGCTTGTGGCTTTCGGTATACAGCTTGGTTCTGTTGACCCTTGCGAAGTCAAATTCAAAGAACTTCTGCAGGGTCTCTTTTAGCAGGGCCTGATATAGCCTTCCTGTTTCTACGGGGCACCATTCCGGCAGGTGCACCTCGGTCAGGTTGAGGATGACGGAGGCCATCGCGTAATGGACCCCCTAGTAAGCCATTTGATCAGTCGGAACTAAAACTAAACTGTTCCCCGGTCCCTTGGTGGTGGTGGTGGGGCACCCCTCTGTTACCGTCCGTGGTGTCTGGGTCGTGGGCAGGGGCTGTCGGGGGCGGGTCACTAACTCAGTGGCATTAACTGCGATTGGGGAGTAGGGGACCGCGCATGCGTCCAAGCGCGATTCCCAGTCCATCCCCCTCCCGTTATCTTGCCACTGGCTGTGGAAAATGATGGAAACACCTGCGGGCAGACTTTTCCTGAACCCCACATACATACGTAAATCCCTTGATCGGGTTCCCACCATTTATCCCAGCACACTGTCGGCCCTCCCTGGGTCCCTGTGATGGTCCGGTGAGTGTTGTTCCCTAACCTTTCCCACTGTCCTCTGGGGTTCCCCATGTCCTTGCTCAGTTTCCTGAGCCACCACCACCTATCCAGGGGGACGTTCTCCCTGCACGTTAAACAAATTCGTTTTCCCACAGTAACACTGATCCGCGTGGCCTTGATCGTGACCCGCGGACACAATAGTGAGACTTCCCCATAAGTGAAACCAATGCCATTAGAGTATTTAGTGGCGTTCGATCCCAGCCAACCCGGCCAGTTGCCCTCGTGGGTATATCCGGCGACTTCCTCTGCCTTGCGCAGGCCCTGCCCGTCGTGAGCCAGGGGCGCCATTTCCCCGGTACATCCGAAGATGTGGTGATCCTCCGTCTCCCCTCGCCACGCGATGTTGAGGCCCACCAGGGCCGCGAGGATGATGCCTCTTAGTAGCATCATTGGATTAATATCTGTTGGAGAGATAAAAGAGAATGTTCGAGCCGGGCTCCTTGGGCTCCTCGGCTTGGGTGTGGGGTGAGTGGGTCCCGCGACCCTAGCTCACTTAACTTGCCACTCTGTACCGTTCCAAAATGCCACCATACCTCAGAAAAACCTTATACATACATACTAAATTTACAAATAACTAAAACCTTACTTAGCAACCGTATGGTGTATGTACATGTGTCGTCCGTCTCCGGACGGCCAGCTTAAAATCTGTGGGGACTGTCGCAGGCCTCCCCCTGCGGCGTTCCCACCTCAGTTTCAGCTGCTGGTCCCTAGCAGCCTGTAGCTGCTGGCTGTGAACTGTTTAAAATTCCCCCAGCTTTCCTACGGGGGTATCTTTTTACAGTAACCGGCAACCAGACCTTTTCAATGCTACACTGAGGGGCAAGACCTAAAACCTCTGGCTCCTCCCCTTCACCGCTGTCGGGGACGGGACCTTCGTCCTCCGACTCGGCTTCACTTTGGCCAGGGACAGGACCTAGGACCTCCGGCTCCTCCCCTCCTGGGTCCCAGAATAATGGGGGAGTCTCCCGCTTAGATGGGACAACTCCTCCCCTCACGCAGGCTGCACGTCCAGCCTGTGTGACCTGTGGCTGCAGCTCCCCTACAGCGTTTGATTCTTTACTGGCCTTTTCAGCCCCTGCTGCCTGTTTCCCTGCCTCCGGTTTAAACAGTTTACATTGGTTAATGTGAAACCATTTAGTGCGCCGGGGCAGTTTCACAGCATACACCAAATTGGGGGAAGGCCGATTTTAATAAGATAAGACAGGATCTGGCAAAAGTGGACTGGGAGCAGCTACTTATAGGAAAATCCACATCAAAACAGTGGGAGGCTTTCAGAAGGGAAATAGAGAGAGTACAACACCAACATGTTCCTGTAAAGGTCAAGGGTGGGACCAACAAGCAAAGGGAACCTTGGATGACAAGGGATATACAAAAATGCATTAGGAAAAAAAGGGGGGCTTTTGGCAGTTACAAAAGACAAAAGACGGTGGAAGCCCTAGAGGAGTATAGGAGGTGCAGGGGCATACTTAAAAAGGAAATTAGGAGGGCGAGGAGGGGCCATGAAATAACACTGGCGAGCAAAATAGAGGAAAATCCTAAGATGTTTTATAAGTATATTAAGGGCAAGAGGATAACCAGGGAAAGGGTAGGGCCCATTAGGGACCAAAGTGGCAAGCTGTGTGTAGAGCCAGATGAAGTAGGTGGGGTTTTAAATGAATTTTTTGCCTCAGTGTTCACTATGGAGAAAGACGATGTAGATATAGAAGTCGGGCAAGGGGACTGTGACATACTTGAACATATTAGCATCGAGAGGGAGGAGGTACTAGCGGTTTTAGCAGGCCAAAAAGTGGATAAATCCCCAGGCCCGGACGAGATGTATCCCAGGCTGTTGTGTGAGGCAAAGGAGGAGATTGCAGGGGCTCTGACACAAATTTTCAGAACCTCTCTGGCCACAGGGGATGTACCAGAGGACTGGAGAACAGCTAATGTAGTACCATTATTCAAGAAGGGTAGCAGGGATAAACCAGGGAATTACAGGCCAGTGAGCCTAACATCTGTGGTAGGGAAATTATTGGAAAAAATTCTGAGGGACAAAATTAGTCTCCACTTGGAGAGGCAAGGATTAATCGGGGATAGTCAGCATGGCTTTGTCAAGGGTAAATCATGTCTGACCAATCTGATTGAATTTTTCGAGGGGGTGACTAGGTGTGTGGATGAGGGAAATGCTGTGGATGTGGTTTACATGGACTTCAGTAAAGCTTTTGACAAGGTCCCGCATAGGAGACTGGTCAAGAAGGTAAGAGCCCATGGGATCCAGGGGGCCTTGGCGCGTTGGATCCTAAACTGGCTGAGTGGCAGGAGGCAGAGGGTGATGGTCGAAGGTTGCTTTTGTGACTGGAAGCCTGTGTCCAGTGGGGTACCTCAGGGATCGGTGCTGGGTCCCTTGCTGTTTGTGATCTACATTAATGATTTGGATGAGAATGTAAAGGGTGTGATCAGTAAGTTCGCGGATGACACGAAAATTGGTGGGGTGGTAAATTGCGAGGAGGAAAGCCTCAGGCTGCAGGACAATATTAACGGGTTGGTCAGATGGGCGGAAAAGTGGCAAATGGAATTTAACCCGGAAAAGTGCGAGGTGATGCATTTTGGACGGACAAATAAGGCAAGGGAATACACAATGAGTGGTAGGACCCTAGGAAGTACAGAGGGTCAGAGGGTCCTTGGTGTACATGTACATAATTCCCTGAAGGCAGCGGAACAGGTAGATAAGGTGGTTAAAAAGGCTTATGGGATACTTGCCTTCATTAGCAGAGGCATAGAATATAAGAGCAGGGAGGTTATGATGGAGCTGTACAAAACGCTGGTGAGGCCACAGCTGGAGTACTGTGTGCAGTTCTGGTCGCCTCACTATAGGAAGGATGTGATTGCTTTGGAGAGGGTGCAGAGAAGATTCACCAGGATGTTACCTGGGATGGAGCGCCTCAGCTATGAAGAGAGACTGGACAGGCTGGGGTTGTTTTCCTTGGAGCAAAGAAGGCTGAGGGGGGACCTGATTGAGGTGTACAAAATGATGAGGGGCATAGATAGGGTAGATAAAGAGGAACTTTTCCCCTTAGTAGGGGGGTCAATAACAAGGGGGCACAGATTCAGGGTAAGGGGCAGGAGATTTAGGGGGGATTTGAGGAGGAACTTTTTCACCCAGAGGGTGGTTGGAAGCTGGAACTCACTGCCTGAAAGGGTGGTAGAGGCAGGAACCCTCACAACATTCAAGAAGCATTTGGATGAGCACTTGAAATGCCATTACATACAAGGCTATGGACCAAATGCTGGAAAATGGGATTAGACTGGACAGGGAGGGATGGGCGGCGCAGACACGATGGGCCGAAGGGCCTCTTTCTGTGCTGAAAAACTCTATGACTCTATGACCATGGGGCTGGCCTGATCTACAATACTGTAGGGACCCATGTAAAGTGGCTCGAAACTCCCCACACGGGTGAAGTTTCTTACCATTACTAGGTCCCCTACCTCCCAGCGATGGGTTTTACTGGGCTCGAGCAGCATTTTATTTCCCTGATGCTGCCTCCCCATGTTACCTGCGGCTCCCTCATAAATCCTTTGGAGGCGTTCAAGGAGCGTGCGGGCAAATTTGTCCCGATTCACCTCCCTTAGCTGCCCCTCCGTTAGGACTGGGGCCAGGACATGAGTGGGGGTTCTCATGACCCTGCCGGTCATGAGCTCATGCGGAGAGTACCCCGTACTCTTTGATTGGCTGGCGCGGACCCCCATGAGGATAAGAGGCAGGACTTCTGCCCACCTTTGGGGCGAACCCATTATCTCCTTCCTTATTTTCTCTTTTAAGGTGCGGTTCATCCGCTCCACAATCCCAGATGACTGGAGATTGTAGGCGACGTGCCATTTCCCTTGAATGCCCAGCAGCATCAGGGTATTCTGCATGACTTGGCCAGTGAACTGGCTTCCCTGATCGCTTTCCACGAACTGGTGCAGTCCCCATCTCGAGAACACCTCCCGCACCAAGATTCTTGCAGTTCCTAACGCTGTGGCTGTTCGGCAGGGGAAGGCTTCAACCCATTTAGAGAACACGTCCACCAGAACGAGGCAATACTTATAGCCTCCCTGGGTGGCAGGTAAGGGTCCGATATAGTCAATTTGGATTGACTGCCATGGTCCCTCTACCCTCCTAACGTGTCCCATTGGCACCTTCCTCCTGTGAGGGTCAGGATTATTCGCCGCGCACACAAGACAGTTCGCGCAAAACTCCCGGACGTCCTCCCGGAGTCCTGGCCACCATCCTGCCTGCTCTACCCGCTGCCAAGTGACCTCAGGCCCGGGGTGCCCTGCTCCCGGACCCTCATGGGCCAGTTGAAGGAATTCCCTCCGGTGCTGCTGAGGCACCACCCACTGCTCTTCTTTAAACAGCATTCCCTCTCTTATGGACAGGGATGCTGCACCATACGGGCCTTCCATTTTCTTCCCCTCGCTAACTGCGTTAAATACCCCTCTCAGGGCAGGCTCCTGAGATTGGACCAATTTGAGGTCCGGGGCTAGTGCTACCCCTACACTCTTCTGAATCCCATCCCTGCCTTTTACAGCTGCCACTGGTCCAGGCCCGTAGGGGTCCCAGAGAATGCCGGACATGGCACCCTCTCTCGCCAGTGCGTCAGCTCGCTGGTTTCCCTGACCGTGAGGTTCTGTGGAGGAATGAGCCTTCACTTTGTGGATGAAGACCTCACCCTTCTCCCCCACGGCTGCTAGGATCTTTTCCAGCAGGGGCTTGACCACCAAGGGTCTCCCATCCGCAGAAGTGAATCCACGACGGGACCAGATGGCCAGGTACTCAGTACACGAATTGCATGTGAACATGCTGTCCGAGCAAATCGTGTACGGGGTAGGGAAGACTTCGGGGTGGGTGACCACATACGCCACAGCGGACAGTTCTGCCTGCTGGGCGCTCATGGTGCTGGGGAGTTTAATTGCCAACGCAATGTTTGCCGTCGGGTCATAAACTCCGCACCCCGTGAGCCGTTTTCCAGCAGATACCATGCTGGAACCATCCACGTAGATCTCACGACCGGTGGGGTGTATCCCAGCCCGGAGACCCACGTCGACCTCCCATACCCCTTCTACAGAACACCGATGGGCTGTCCCAGGGTAAGCCAGGTTGGTGGCTAATCTGGGCTCACACAGGCCTTTTACCCGCAGATCCATTTGGGAGAGGATTAGGGTCCAGTGCGCAATGCGGGCACTGCTCACGGTCCCATCCTTGATCCTCCCATCCAACAGCATCTTGGTAGGCGTGTGGTGTGTGAGGAGGGTGATGGGGGAGGTGCCTGTGAAGATGGCGGATCTTTTCACAGCCCAGTGTGTGGCCAAGAGGTGCCGCTCACAGACCGAGTAGCTCCTCTCCACGTCGGTGAGCACCCTGGAGGAGTAAACCACGGGTCTCAGCTTGCCATGTCGCTCCTGGAGCAACACAGCACTCAGACTGTCCCCGCTGGCCGCCACCTCCAGGAAGAACTCCCTTCGCCCATCTATCGCTCCCAGGGCCGGTGCGGTCTGCAGCTTCCTTTTTAGGAGCTCGAATGCGGCCTGGCATCCTTCATCCCACGACCACTCCACTCCCTTGTGCAGGAGTTGGAGTAGCGGGGCTGCCATGGCCGCATAGTCCTCCATGAAGCCTCGGCAGTACCCGGTTAGCCCTAGAAACGACCTCACACCCTTTATAGTGACGGGGACCGGTAACTCCTGTACCGCCTCCCCCCTAGCCCTATCGATGGCCCTTTCTCCGGCGCGGATGGTCAGCCCCAGGAACTTGACTTCCTTCTGACCGATCTGCGCCTTCTTTGGGTTAACCTTAAACCCCTTTCGGGTCAGCAGCTCCAACAATTCAGCCAGCAGTGGGCCGTGCTCTCCGACCGTGTCGGTAAACAGGAGCAGGTCGTCCACGTACTGTACTAACTGAAGGGGCTGACTGAACTCCTTCAGGCTGTCCGCCATGCATTGGTGGAAAATGCTGGGACTATTGTGGAAGCCTTGTGGCAAGCAATTCCAAGTATATTGTTGCCCCTTAAAAGTAAAGGCAAATTTATACTGGTCCTCCCTCCACACAGGGATTGACCAGAACCCATTGGAAATATCCAGCACCGTGAACGTGGTCGCGGATGCGGGGATACTCCCAATGAGGTCGGCCACTGCTGCCACTGTGGGGGGCACATGCGGGGATGTTGCTGTTCAACACCCGATAGTCCACCGTGGCCCTCCAGGAATTGTCCGGTTTCTTAACCGGCCAAAGCGGAGAGTTCACATGGGTGGCTATAGGCCTTAGCACCCCCTGCTGTACCAGCGCTGATACGGCCACCTCCATATCAGCCTCTGCCTCCTTTGGGAAGTTGTACTGCTTTTGGGGCCGGGCCATGGGATCCCCATCTACCCTGACCTCAAAGCTGACGACTCTCCCACAGTCGTGTTTGTGCGTGGCGAACGCACCTAACTGAGCCTGCACTTCGGCCCTAAATACTACCGGGATACCCTCCATCATTTCACCGAGGTCGTAGCTCCCTTTCGGCTTCATGGTACACAGGGTTCCCTTCCCATCCTTTCCCGGGATTACCACTACTCCACTTTCCTTCCCGGTATTGGCCCCCCAAAGACAATGGCTCCTGAGGTCTACGAGGATCCCATGGCCCACGATGAAGTCGGCCCCTAGGATCCCTTTACCTCCCTCCGCGTCCCATCTCGCCAGGACACATGTCCACTTTGTGTGTAGTGTGCCCAAGCGGATCGAGAGCGGCCTGGAGAACGCACCCGTCTGCTCTGCCCCTGTGAACCCCGATAAGACGTATGGAACCCCGCTAGACAGAGGTGAGGCGGTGGGATTCTCCGTATGGATCACGGTGCAGGAAGCCCCCGTATCCAACAGATAAGTCCCCGTACCCTTCTCTACCTCCATCTGCACGAGCGGTCTCTTCCATCCGTCATACCGGAGCGCACACAGATAGACGGGCTGCGCGGGTTCCAGTCATTGCGGGCCACCTTGGGAAGGGGTTGGGGGAACTACTGGACCGGTGGTGGCTGCTATCTTACCCTTTGTGAGGACCAATGATCTCACTGAAGCTAGCAGCATGTCCAGCAGCTCTTGAGGGGCATTTGGCTCCGTTTCTTTTTCTGGGGCAGAGGTCGGGGTTGTAGCCGGGGCTTGGGCTGGGGCAGTTGGGACCTTCTCCCTATTATCCTTCCAAGGATTTTTGCAGTCCCTGCGCCAATGCCCTTCCTTTCCGCAACCGTAGCAAGTTTGCCGGCTTTGGTTGGGACGGCTCCCTTCCTGGCGCCACTCCTTACGGGGCTGGTCACCAGGCCTGACCTCACAAACCTTCCCATTTTTCGGGGGGGTTTCACTATCTCTACCATTTCTAAAAGTGACTGTGAGTTGACGGATTACCGTCGCCTCCGTGGTCAGAGGGTTTCGGGGGTCGAACCAAGCCATTGACTGCATTCGAACGCGGGGCAGGGAGCTATTCATAAGGCACCTTAGCCAGTGAACTAACGGTTCCCCGTCCAGGTGCGCTCGCGCCGGCATTCCCGGGCACGCATCCTGGTAGACTGGCCACAGCCTGTCCGCGAACGCCTGCGGGAATTCCCCGGGGAGCTGGACTGTTCTCTCTACCCGGGAGAACGGACTCCCCTCGTTCATCCCCATGGCCTCCAGGATCTCTTCCTTGAGCTTGCCATAATTCTCCTGACCCCTCTTACACTCATCGGGTAGCGTCTGGAGGAGGTCGCTACCCAGGGAGAACAGCATCATTTTGGCCCTTTCTGCACACAGGCCGCCTGCTCTATCTCCCTAAAGTGCAGGGAAGGGTCCCCCCTCATGGTGAGCTTGGGGATGTGGCTCACCATGGAACACAATTGTTGCATACCGTGTGGAATCTGGAATTGGTTCTGGATGTCCCCAGTTTCCCCGTCGTTACCGGGTGGTCCGTACCTCCGCTGTATAACGGGGTACACTGGTCCCGGTCCCTGACTCTCTCTTGGGCTAGCCTGGTCTACCTGGGGTTCTTCATCCCCCACCTGCTCCTGTTCCCAGACCTCTGGAAAACTAGGGGCTAGGGGTGGTGGCTGTGCAACCTCAGGCTCCCTAACCCGTTTTGTTCTGGGGGCTGCCTGCGGGACTGCCCTGACTGGGTTGCCGTTAAATTCATCCTGGCCGATTTTTGGGCTAATGAGACATATCATCCCCTTTGCTTTGGCCAACTCCATACGTAGGCTTTCAATTTCCTGCCTACAGGGGCCGTGGTCTGCTTCCTCAAACCCCTGAGCGCAAGCCACCTTATAAGCTGCTTTTACCTCGGCTACTTTCTCCTCCTGTGCCTTAAGTTCCCCCGTGAGACTGCTAATTTCCGCCTTTAACTTCCTTTCTCTTTCCCTAGATTCTCTTGCTTGGTACTCAACATGTTCTACCCTAAAACTAGCACTCCCCTCTAACTCAGCTATCTTGCCCTTTAGCCTTTCTACCCTGGCTTGGTGCTCACGCTGTACTTCAGCGGCCTGGCTTTCCATGTGCTCTGCTTTCCCCCGATGATCCCGGACCATCGCTGCCCTCTCTTGGCTTATTGCCTCCAGGGCCACTAGCACTTTCCCTTCTGCTGCAACCTTTTCCTGCAGCTCTTGGGACAAATGCCTAATCTTAGATTCTTTACTGGCCACCGCGTGGTCCAGTACCAGAACCTGCTTTTTGTAACACATGAGCCATACCGCTTTCTCAATGCCCTTGCGGTGCTTTTTACTAGCCGTCCACTGAGCGGCTGCCTTTAGGGGACGCTCGGCTCCTAACATGTCATACACCCATTTTTTCACTACATTGACTTTCCCACACACGTAGGAAGCTAACTTATCTTCCATCACATCTGTCTCACCCGAGTCTTTGTCCACCACACAAGGTTTCTGTAGCCAGTGTCCTGCCGCGGTCGCCATTCTGTAAGGGGTCATTTTAACGAGCTTATGGTGTGCTAAATCGGTTTTGATTTTCGCACTACTCGTGAGCGGTTTTGAAGCGCTCCCCCCTCACGGTTCTAGACACTGGGCTTATTGCCAGACAACCTTTGTGTGTTGGCCCAACTCGTGACTCGGAAGACAAATGGTCAGATGAGACAGATTGAGTTTTAAATCAAAACGATCTTTATTTTTGAAAGAGAATGTACACAGAGAAAAATGGCAAGAATGAATGCAGACGAAAAATAACGTTTCTCACAGAGGACCAAATTATACACTGAGAAAAATAACTTTAAAGCATATAAACAGTTCTAAAATAGCGGTAAGCTAAAAGCGGGGGTGAGGGAAGCACACGGACACATCGAGGGATAAATCACACTCCTGACTTACAAATACCCTTAACGTTACAAACCCTCCCGTTACTGAATATACCTCAATTATGTCAGTTAGGTAGAGTTGGGCCTTTAAGCTCACCAGAATTTCAAAACCCTTCTGGACCTTGGTGCTTCTTGTTACGTCTGGAATTTCCGATCTTCCTTATGGGACCGGCTCCTGGACCCTGTTACTTGGTGTCGTCCGGGACCTCCGACCTTCCTTATGGGACCGGCTCCTGGACTCGCTCTCCTGTACAAACTTTGGAAGTCCTCCGAAATCCTCAAGCCGTTTTCTGTTCCGCACGGTCCTCGAACTCCTGATTGTAACTGGACTTGGACTTCACGGTGTGAACCGTCTCCGGAGGAGTCTTCCTTACTCTGGTCGAATCTTAGACTGGCTTGCTGACGATTTACCTGAACGGTTATACTCTTTTCTGGCCCTAATCTTGGCGCCAAATCAACCGTTTTCCTTTGTTAAGGTTGCTTTAACAAAAGCAAGCACATTAATTTTAACTGCTCGCAAATCGAACTAATGGGAATCCGATTAGTGTCCCTTCGTTTGTGTGTGCTCAGCAGTTTCTGAGATCGGTTACCGCTTTGCCATAATGGGAATCCGTTTAGTGTCCCTCTGTTTGTGTGTGCTCAGCGGTTTCTGAGATCGGTTACCGCTCTGCCAGCGATTAGCGCACCTCCAGGTGCTAATAGTTTTGTTTACTGCTGTAACCACATTACAATATCAAAAACAGTAAGGTTCTGGATTCTTCTAATCGATGATGACTCAGACTGCTTTAAGGTACTGTGTGTGTGTCCTTTTGAACTGGGCCATGAGAACTGCCAACTCCATTCTGTGTTCTCACAATGTGGCCACTTCAGGGGCCCTACCCGTATACTGTATTTCATGGATTTTTGCGAATCCTACACTCCCACCCTACCTCATCTCACCCTATCACCATATCCTTCTATTCCTTTCTCCCTCATGTGCTTATCTAGCTTTCCCTTAAATACATCTATGCTATTGGCCTAAGCCACTCCCTGTTAATGTTGTTATAGTTGACAAGGACATTAAGGGGCTGTAGATGCTATTACTGGTTGGCTTATGGCAAAGTCACTGTTGAGAATATATTGGCCCAGAAATTCGGGTCGGAGGCTTCCCGCGGGTGCAAGCCCCCGACCTGCACCTACCTAGCGCGCCGGCCGTTGAGCTGTGGGCCCGCGTGGGATTCCGATCCTGGGCCTGCTCCAACTGCCGACGCGCAGTGCTTGCGTATCCCAGGGGCGCAGTTAGTTCGAAGCGTCCCCTGGGATCATGTGGGCCATGGAGAGCCAATGGTAGCAGGGAATCTGTATTCATAGATTTAACAGGAAGACCTGTCAAATCTATGAATACAATTCAGCCCCAAAACATAACTAAAACTTCAAATAAATTTTTTAAAAATCACATTTTTAAAATAACTATAAATTACATAAAATAACTATTAAACAATAATTTAAATTTTTGAAAAAATTAATTACGGTTTCTAACGGAGCTAAAAATAAACTTACCTTTCTTTAAAGTACTTAAAAATAATAAACCTGTGGAAAAAATGTTTTAATTTTAATTAATTGACCACTTACCTTGTTAAAAGCAGGCCTTGCGACTGCTTTTTAAAAGCATAGCTGCTGGAGACTTACCCTCCTGGAGAAACCTGCAAAAAAAACGGAAGTTCCAGGTGCACGCGCTGCCTCTCCGGCGCACGCGTTCGACCTGTGAACCCCTTCCTTTAAGGGAACAGAAGTTCCGGATTACCGCGCATGCACAGTGCATGCACGAAACCGGCACTTTCGTTGGGCCTACGCATAAGTACCCAGCGCATACTCACCCGTGGGGACCCGAATTTCTGGCCCATAATGTTTCTCCCTTTCTCATTTCCCACAAATTCCCAATCAGTTTGACAATAAGGGGTCACTTTTGCCGGGGTCATCAGCCAAGGTTTATTTCTAGATGGATAGAATTAAAAAGCAGAGACGTTTTTTTAAGCTTGTATCGAACCTTGGTTAGACCACACTTGGAGCACTGTGAACAGTCCTGGCCTCCATATTATAGAAGGTGCAAAAATGAGTTACCAGAATAATACCAGACCTAAGAGATTATACCTGTCAGGAAAGACTGAACAGGCTGGGGCTCTTTTTCTCTAGAAAAGAGAAGGCTGAAGGTGAGGAGTGACCCGATAGAGGTCTTTAAGGTTATGAAAGGGTTTGCTAGGGTAGATGCAGAGAAGATGTTTCCCCTTGCAGGGGAGACCAGAACCAGGGGCCATAAATATAAGACAGTCACTAATAAATCCAACAGGGAATTCAGGAGAAACTTCTTTACCCAGAGAGTGGCGAGAATGTGGAACTCGCTACCACAGGGAGTGGTTGAGGCGAATCGTATAGATGCATTTAAGGGGAAGCTGGATACACACCTGAGGGAGAAAGGAATAGAAGGATATGTTGATGGGGTGAGATGAAGAGAAGTGGGAGGAGGCTCATGTGGAGCAGAAACACCAGCACGGACCAGTTAGGCGAATGGCCTGTTTCTGTGCTGTAAATACTTTGTAATACTTTACATAGGACTTCATAGAATATACAGCACAGGAACAGGCCATTCGGCCCAACCAGTCCATGCCGGCGTTTATGCTCCACTTGAGCCTCCTCCCATCTTTCCTCATCTAAATCTATCAGCATAACCTCTATTCCCTTCTCCCTCATATGCTTATCTAGCTTCCTCTTAAATGCATCTATACTATTCGTCTCAACCACTCCCTGTGGTAGCAAATTCCACATTCTCACCACTCTCTGGGTAAAGAAGTTTCTTCTGAATTCCCTATTGGATTTCTTGGTGACTATCTTATATTGACGGCCTCTAGTTATGCTCTTCCCCACAAGTGGAAACATTCTCTCTGTATCCACTCTATCAAAACCTTTCATAATTTTAAAGACCTCTATTAGGTCACCCCTCAGCCTTCTCTTTTCAAGAGAAAAGAGACCCAGCCTGTTCATCCTTTCCTGATTGATATATCCTCGCATTTCTGGTATCATCCTTTTTTAATAATATGGCGACCAGAACTGTACGCAGTACTCCAAGTGTGGTCTAACCAAGGTTCGATACAGGTTTAGCATAACTTCCCTACTTTTCAATTCTATCCCTCTAGAAATAAAACCCTAGTGCTTGGTTTGCTTTTTTTAATGGCCTTATTAACCTGCAGTTCTTTATAATACTTTGTAATATTTTGTAATACTGTAAGTATGGCAGTATCATGATGGGTCATAGAATCATAGAAACATTATGACAGAAGGAGGCCATTCAGCCCATCTTGTCTGTGCCGGTCGGAAAAGAGCCATCCAACCTAATCCCACTTTCCAGCTCTTGGTCCGTAGCCCTGTAGGTTACGGCACTTCAAGTGCATATCCAAGTACTTTTTAAATGTGATGAGGGTTTCTGCCTCTCCCACCCTTTCAGGCAGTGAGTTCCAGACCCCCACCACCCTCTGGGTGAAAATTTATTTTCTCAAATCCCCTCTAATCCTTCCACCAATTACTTTAAATCTATGCCCCCTGGTTATTGACCTCTCTGCTAAGGGAAATAGGTCCTTCCTATCCACTCTATCTAGGCCCCTCATAATTTTATACACCTCAATCAAGTCTCCCCTCAGCCTCCTCTGTTCCAAAGAAAACAACCCCAGCCTATCCAATCTTTCCTCATAGCTAAAATTCCCCAGCCCAGGCAACATCCTCGTAAATCTCCTGTGTACCCTCTCTAGTGCAATCACATCCTTCCTGTAATGTGGTGACCAGAACTGCACGCAGTATTCTAGCTGAGGCCTAACTAGTGTTTTATACAGTTCAAGCATAACCTCCCCATCTCTTCTATGCTATGCCTCGGCTAATAAAGGCAAGTATCCCGTATGCCTTTTTAACTACTTTATCCACCTGTCCTGCTACCTTTAAGGATCTGTGGACCTGCACTCCAAGGTCCCTCTGTTCCTCCACGCCTCTCAGTATTCTCCCATTAATTGTGTATTCCCTTGGCTTGTTACCCCTCCCCAAATGCATTACCTCACACTTTTCCAGATTGAATTCCATTTGCCACTTTTCTGCCCAACTGACCAGTTCATCGATATCTTCCTGCAGTCTAAAGCTTTCCTCCTCATTGTCAACCACACGGCCAATTTTTGTATAATCTGCAAATTTCTTTATCATGCCCCCTACATTTAAGACTAAATCATTAATATATACTACAAAAAGTAAGGGACTGAGTACTGAGCCCTGTGGAACCCCACTGTTGCAAAAACTCTAGTGAACTCCCACCAAACCCAATCAGAGCCGGGATCTCACCCACATCCTGTGAAAATAGAAACCACACAGTTAACACATGAAGGAGGAAAAATGTGCAGGGCTATGGGGAAAGAGCAAGGTGAGTGCGACTAATTGGAGAGCTCTTTCAAAGAGCCGGCACAGGTGCCATGGGCCGAATGGCCTTCTGTGCTGTGTTGTAGAACTAGGGGGCATTGTCTCAGGATAAGGGGTCGGCAATTTAAGACTGAGATGAGGAGGAATTTCTTCACTCAGAGGGTTGTGAATCTTTGGAATTCTCTGCCCCAAAGGACTGTGAATGCTGAGTCGTTGAGTATATTCAAGGCTGAGATCGATAGATTTTTGGACTCTAGGGGAATCAAGGGATATGGAGAGCGAGCGGGAAAGCGGAGTTGAGGTCGAAGATCAGCCATGATCTTATTGAATGGCGGAGCAGGCTCGAGGGGCCGTATGGCCGACTCCTGCTCCTAATTCTTATGTTTGTACGTATCATTCCATTGGTAGAGAACCAATATTACAGATTCTCTCTGCACACTTCCACTCTTACACCGTACAATTATGTTGATGTTACAGCAACCAAAATTGGGCCCATACTTTACCCCCTTCGACCACCTCCCCACCCACCCTGCCAAGGAACCATAGTTTTATGGCAGCTTTAAGGAATTGCATTTTTAACCTTATCAAATTGTTCATCCACAGTTGTTCCTCTCCTGTTGCTGTTCTGCAAGTGTGGTGGTGCCGGGGGAGGACTTGGAGGAGCAGGAGCCTTTAAACACATACCTATTGAACCTCAAGGACACCTGGAAAAGAACAACTTTGAAGGTGGAGGAGAGGCAGACACGGTCTGTATTCAGAAACAATGTTTTATATTTATATCAAGCAATCAGTATTTTAGGCTTGTTGTTGGCCCAACTAATTTTTTTTTATAAAAATGTTTGAAGAGCAACGATAGGGTGAAGAGAAGTTTCGGTAGAGTAATTTTGTAATGTTTTTCATCCATGCCTTTGTTACCTCTAGACTCGACTATTCCAACACACTCCTGGCCGGCCTCCCACATTCCACCCAACGTAAACTTGAGGTCATCCAAAACTCGGCTGCCCGTGTCCTAACTCGCACCAAGTCCCATTCGCCCATCACCCCTGTGCTCGCTGACCTACATTGGCTCTCGGTTAAGCAACGCCTCGATTTCAAAATTCTCGCCCTTGTTTCCAAATCCCTCCATGGCCCTCGCCCCTCCCTATTCTCTGTAATCTCCTTCAGCCCCACAACCACCCCCGAGATATCAGCGCTCCTCTAATTCTGCCCTCTTGAGCATCCCCGATATTAACTGCTCCACTATTGGTGGCCATGCCTTCAGCTGCCTGGGCCCTAAGCTCTGGAATTCCCTCCCTAAACCTCTCCGCGTCTCTACCTCTCTCTCCTCCTTTAACACCGTCCTTAAAACCTACCTCTTTGACCAAGCTTTTGGTCACCTGTTCTAATGTCTCCTTATGTGGTTCGGTGCCAACTTTTGTCTGATAATCGCTCCTGTGAAGCGCCTTGGGACATTTTACTACATTAAAGGCGCTATAGAAATACAAGTTGTTTTTGTTTTTAAAAAAAGCTAGGGGTTAGAAATTCATCCTGGGGTGGTAGCGCAGAGCAGGCGGTATCACATACGCCTGGCCTGACATTCGCTTCCATTAACTTTAATGGATCTGAATATCAGGCTGGGTGTATAACAGGTGAACCACGCGATACCGCCTGACATGAATCAGTCATTCATGAAAGAAAGACTTATGAAATAATACTGAGCGACCTACGGGTGGCGCTGTCCAGGGAGAGTATAAATACTCGGGCACGGGCCCAGCTTGCGCAGGACATTCTTAACAGGAACTAGTGAAGGACACAACTAGACCCCCATGTTGTGAAACAGTTGATTAAAGCTTTGTTTAACGCTTAGACCAAGTGCCTAGTAGTTTTCTTACGTCACTGCCCACTTTACGTCAGCACCCAATTTCTAGCCCCTTGCATTCAGATTCGGATCTCTGCTTCTAGCTTGACTCAGTTATAGGGAGTTGTGCCTGAGCGGCTGTCGGCCGTGCGTTACTGTTGTGCTGGCTGATCATTGTGTGGGGTGGGGTGGGGGGGGGGGAAATATAGAAGGTTAAGAGGTGTTTTTAGGCTTTTGACAGGAATTGATGGGGTAGATAGAGAAAAACTTTTCCGCAGCTGGTGGAGTCTAGGACCAAGGGGCATAAGCTTAAAATCAGTGACTCATGTACAAGGACACCCAGGTCCCTTTGAGCATCTGCATTCCCCAATCTTTCACCATTTAGGAAATACTCTGCCTTTCTGTTTTTTCTACCAAAGTGGATAACTTCACATTTATCCACATTATATTCCATCTGCCATGTTCTCGTCCACTCACTGAGCCTGTCGAGTTCCCTTTGAAGCCTCTTCACATCCTCTTCGCAACTGACACTGCCACCTAGCTTTGTGTCATCAGCAAATTTGAAAATGTTACATTTAGTCCCCTCATCCAAATCATTCATATAGATTGTGAATAGCTGGGGCCCAAGGACCGATCCTTGCGGTACCCCACTAGTCACAGCCTGCCATCCTGAAAAAGACCCGTTTATCCCTACTCTTTGTTTTCTGTCTGTTAACCAATTCTCAATCTATGCTAGTATATTATCCCCAATTCCATGTGCCCTAATTTTGTTCACCAACCTCTTGTGTGGGACCTTATTGAAGGCCTTCTGAAAATCTAGATACACCACATCCACCAGTTCCCCTTTGTCTACTCCACTAGTTACATCCTCAAAGAACTCCAGTAGGTTTGTCAAACAGGACTTCCCTTTCATAAATCCATGTTGACTCTGCCCAATCTTACTATTAGTTTCTAAGTGCCGATCTAAGCCCCTCATAATTGTATACACCTCAATTAAATCTCACCTCAGCCTCCTCTGTTCCAAAGAAAACAACCCCAGCCTATCCAATCTTTCCTCATAGCTAGAATTCCCCAGTACTGGCAACATCCTGGTAAATCTCCTCTGCACCCTCTCTGGTAATGTGGTGACCAGCACTCATAGAAACATAGAAGATAGGAGCAGGAGTAGGCCATTCGGCCCTTCGAGCCTGCTCCGCCATTCAATGAGATCATGGCTGATCATCCAAATTCAGTACCCTGTCCCTGCCTTCTCCCCATATCCCTTGATCCCTTTAGCCTTAAGAAATATATCCAACTCTTTCTTGAATATATTTAATGAACTGGCCTCCACCGCCCTCTGTGGCAGAGAATTCCACAGGTTCACCACTCTCTGGGTGAAGAAATTCCTCCTCATTTCTGTCCGAAATGGCTTACCCCTTATCCTTAGACTATGACCCCTGGTTCTGGAATCCCCGGCCGTCAGAAACATCCTTCCTGCATCTAGTCTGTCCAGGCCTGACAGAATTTTATAGGTTTCGATGAGATCCCCTCAAAATCTTCTAAACTCCAGTGAGTATAAGCCCAATCGACACAATCTCTCCTCATACGTCATTCCTGCCATCCCAGGTATCAGCCTGGTGAATCTTCACTGCACTCCTTCCATGGCAAGAACGTCCTTCCTCAGGTAAGTCGACCAAAACTGCACACAATATTCAAGGTGCGGTCTCACCAAGGCCCTGTACAACTGTAGCAAGACATCCTTGTTCCTGTACTCGAACCCTCTTGCTACGAAGGCCAACATACCATTTGCCTTCTTAACCGCCTGCTGCACCTGCATGCTTACTTTCAGCGACTGGTGCACAAGAACACCCAGGTCTCTTTGCACTTCCCCTTCTCCCAATCTATTGCCATTCAAATAATAATCTGCCTTCCTGTTTTTGCCACCAAAGTGGATAACCTCACATTTATCCATATTATAGTGCATTTGCCATGTTTCTGCCCAATCACCCAACCTGTCCAAATCGTACTGGAGTTTCACGACATCCTCCTCACAGCATACCCTCCCACCCAGCTTTGTGTCGTCTGCAAATTTGGAGATATTACATCCAATTCCCTCGTCCAGATCATCATTAATATATATTGTGAACAGCTGGGGTCCTAGGACCGATCCTTGCGGTACCCCACTAGTCACTGCCTGCCACTCGGAAAACGATTGGTTTATTCCAACTCTTTGCTTTCTGTCCGCCAACCAGTTCTCTATCCAAGTCAATACCTTGCCCCCAATCCCATGTGCCTTAATTTTGCACGCTAATCTCTTATGTGGGACCTTATCGAAAGCCTTCTGAAAGTCCAAATACACCACATCCACTGGTTCTCCCTTATCTATTTTACCAGTTACATCCTCAAAAAATTCCAGTAGATTAGTCAAGCACGATTTACCTTTTGTAAATCCATGTTGACTTTGTCACTCGAGGAAAAGGAGGTTCAATGAAACGATGATAGACAAGTTACGGCTGCATCAACGATGCTATGCACCATCTTTCTACTTTGCTTTCTTCCTTTTGTAAATCAACCGGACATCCCCCCCCCCTCACCCCCCCACCCCGCCCCCCTCCCCTGCACACCCTGCCTCACCCCCCCCGCACACCCTGCCTTGCTTCCCCCCCCCGCACACCCTGCCTCGCTCCCCCCCCGCACACCCTGCCTCGCTCCCCCCCCGCACACCCTGCCTCGCTCCCCCCCCGCACACCCTGCCTCGCTCCCCCCCCGCACACCCTGCCTCGCTCCCCCCCCGCACACCCTGCCTCGCTCCCCCCCGCACACCCTGCCTCGCTCCCCCCCGCACACCCTGCCTCGCTCCCCCCCCGCACACCCTGCCTCGCTCCCCCCGCACACCCTG
Source organism: Somniosus microcephalus (assembly GCF_052327205.1). NCBI lineage: Eukaryota > Metazoa > Chordata > Chondrichthyes > Squaliformes > Somniosidae > Somniosus > Somniosus microcephalus. Next base: position 16,541,764 of record NC_140993.1, read on the forward strand.
CCTCACTCCCCCCGCACACCCTGCCTCGCTCCCCCCGCACACCCTGCCTCGCCCCCCCCGCACACCCTGCCTCGCCCCCCCCGCACACCCTGCCTCGCTCCCCCCGCACACCCTGCCTCGCCCCCCCCGCACACCCTGCCTCGCCCCCCCCGCACACCCTGCCCCGCTCCCCCCCCGCACACCCTGCCTCGCTCCCCCCCGCACACCCTGCCTCGCCCCCCCCGCACACCCTGCCCCGCTCCCCCCCCGCACACCCTGCCTCGCTCCCCCCCGCACACCCTGCCTCGCTCCCCCCGCACACCCTGCCTCGCACACCCTGCCTCGCCCCCCCCGCACACCCTGCCTCGCCCCCCCCGCACACCCTGCCCCGCTCCCCCCCCGCACACCCTGCCTCGCTCCCCCCCGCACACCCTGCCTCACTCCCCCCCCGCACACCCTGCCTCGCTCCCCCCCCGCACACCCTGCCTCGCTCCCCCCCCGCACACCCTGCCTCGCCCCCCCCTGCACACCCTGCCTCGCTCCCCCCCGCACACCCTGCCTCGCACACCCTGCCTCGCTCCCCCCGCACACCCTGCCTCGCTCCCCCCGCACACCCTGCCTCGCCCCCCCCCGCACACCCTGCCCCGCTCCCCGCCGCACACCCTGCCTCGCTCCCCCCCGCACACCCTACCTCACCCCCCCCGCACACCCTGCCTCGCTCCCCCCCGCACACCCTGCCTCGCTCCCCCCCGCACACCCTACCTCACCCCCCCCGCACACCCTGCCTCGCTCCCCCCGCACACCCTGCCTCGCTCCCCCCCCCGCACACCCTGCCTCGCTCCCCCCCCCGCACAACCTGCCTCGCTTCTCCCCCCCCGCACACCCTGCCTCACTCCACCCCGTACACCCTGCCTCACTCCCCTCCCCACACCCTGCCTCCCCCCCACACCCTGCCTCGCTCCCCCCCGCACACCCTGCCTCGCTCCCCCCCGCACACCCTGCCTCACTCCCCCCCCGCACACCCTGCCTCACTCCACCCCGTACACCCTGCCTCACTCCCCTCCCCACACCCTGCCTCGCTCCCCCCCCCGCACACCCTGCCTCGCTCCCCCCCCGCACAACCTGCCTCGCTTCTCCCCCCCCGCACACCCTGCCTCACTCCACCCCGTACACCCTGCCTCACTCCCCTCCCCACACCCTGCCACCCCCACACCCTGCCTCCCCCCCCACACCCTGCCTCACTCCCCCCCCACACCCTGCCTCACTCCCCCCCCACCCTGCCTCACTCCCCCCCCCGCACACCCTGCCTCGCTCCCCCCCCGCACACCCTGCCTCGCTCCCCCCCCGCACACCCTGCCTCACTCCCCCCCGCACACCCTGCCTCGCTTTTCCCCCCCCCGCACACCCTGCCTCACTCCCCTCCCCACACCCTGCCTCCCCCCCCCACACCCTGCCTCACTCCCCCGCACACCCTGCCTCGCTCCCCCCCCCCACCCCGCACACCCTGCCTCACTCCACACCCGCCCCCTCACCCGCACACCCTGCCTCGCTGCCCCCCTCTGGTCACCACATTACAGGAAGGATGTGATTGCACTAGAGACTGATTCCTGGAATGGCAGGACTGTCGTATGAGGAGAGGTTGGGTCGACTAGGCCTGTATTCACTAGAGTTTAGAAGAATGAGAGGGGATCTCATTGAAACGTATAAAATTCTGATGGGGCTAGACAGACTGGATGCAGGGAAGATGTTTCCCTTGGCTGGGGGGTCTAGAACGAGGGGTCACAGTCTCAGGATATGGGGTAGGACATTTAGGACTGAGATGAGGAGAAATTTCTTCACTCAGAGGGTGGTGAATCTGTGGAATTCCCTACCACTGTGGAGGCCAAGTCACTGAATATATTTAAGAAGGAGATAGATTTTTAGACACAAAAGGCATCAAGGGGTATGGGGAGAGAGCGGGAATATTGTATTGAGATAGAGGATCAGCCATGATCATATTGAATGGTGGAGCAGGCTCGAAGGGCTGAATGGCCGACTCCTGCTCCTATTTTTCTATGTTTCTACGTTTCTATATCAGTGGTAGAAAAAATAATGGAATTCTTACTAAAGGAGAAAATAGAAGAACATCTAGAAACAAAAAATATAATAAGAAATAGTCAGCATGGATTTCAAAAGGGAAAGTCTTGCTTGTCCAACATAATTGCATTTTTTGAAGAGGTAACACAGAGAGTAGACAAGGGTAATGCAGTAGAGGTAATTTATCTAAATTTTCAAAAGGCCTTCGATAAGGTACTACATAATAGACTGATGAAAAAGATCAGGGAAAGCAGAGTCAGGGGACACAGTGAGGTATTGGCCCAGAAATTCGGGTCGGGGGCTTCCCGCGAGTGTAAGCCCCCGACCTGCACTTACCTTGCGCACCGGCCGTTGAGCTGTGAGCCCCCGTGGGATTCCAGTCCTGGGCCTGCTCCAGCTGCCGGCGCGCAGTGCTTGCGTATCCCAGGGGCGCAGTTAGTTTGATGCGTCCCCTGGGATCACGTGGGCCATGGGGAGCCAATCGGAGCAGGGAATGCTCCATTCATAAGTTTGACAGGAAGAGCTGTCAAAACTTAGAAATACTACGGCCCCAAAACATCACTAAATCTTCAAATAAATTTTTTTTAAATCACATTTTTAAAATAATAATAAACTATAAATGACATGAAATAACTATTTTAAACAATAATACAAATTTTTGAAAAAAATAATTTTATTTTCTAACAGGGCTAAAAATAAACTGACCTTGCTTTAAAGTATTTAAAAATAATAAACCTGTGGAAAAAATGTTTTAATTTTAATTAATTCACCACTTACCTTGTAAAAAGCAGGCCTTACGCCTGCTTTTTAAATGTGTAAATTTTGGAGACTTACCCTCCCAGGAAACCCTGTAAAAATTTTAAAAACCTAAGTTCGATGCGCACGCGCAGCCTCTCCAGCGCACGCGTACGACCTCTTAACCCCTGCTTTCAGGGGAACGGAAGTTCCGGTTTCCCGCGCATGCGCAGTGCATGCAGGAAACCGGCACTTCCATTGGGCTTACGGGTGAGTACCCCGTGCGTACTCACCTGTGGAGACCCGAATTTCTGGGCCATTGTATTTTAGTAAGGAAAATAGGGAGGGCACATATTACTTGGAAAATAAGAATTTAAATGAGGTAGAAGAACAAAGGGATCTCGAAGTACAAATACACAAATGACTAAAAGTTGCGACACAGGTGAGCATAAAAAAAGCAAACTAAGCACTAGGGTTTATTTCTGGAGGGATAGAATTGAAAAGTAGTGAAGTTATGCTAAACCTGTATCGAACCTTGGTTAGACCACACTTAGAGTATTGCGTACAGTTCTGGTCGCCATGTTATAAAAAGGATATAGAGGCACTGGAGACAGTGCAAAAAAGATTTACAAGGATGATACCAGAAATGTGAGGGTATACCTATCAGGAAAGGATGAACAGGCTGGGGCTCTTTTTTTCTTGAAAAGAGAAGGCTGAGGGGTGACCTAATAGAGGTCTTTAAAATTATGAAAGGTTTTGATAGAGTGGATACAGAGAGAGTGTTTCCACTTGTGGGGGAGAGCATAACTAGAGGCCATCAATATAAGATAGTCACGTGTATACAATATAACATGGATAAATGCGAGGTTATCCACTTTGGTGGCAAAAACAGGAAGGCAGATTATTATCTGAATGGCAATAGATTGGGAGAAGGGGAAGTGCAAAGAGACCTGGGTGTCCTTGTGCACCAGTCGCTGAAGGTAAGCATGCAGGTGCAGCAGGTGGTTAAGAAGGCAAATGGCATGTTGGCCTTCGTAGCGAGAGGGTTTGAGTACAGGAACAAGGATGTCTTGCTGCAGTTGTACAGGGCCTTGGTGAGACCGCATCTTGAGTATTGTGTGCAGTTTTGATCGCCTTATCTGAGGAAGGATGTTCTTGCCATGGAAGGAGTTCAGCGAAGATTCACCAGGCTGATACCTGGGATGGCAGGAATGACGTATGAGGAGAGATTGGGTCGATTGGGCTTGTACTCGCTGGAGTTTAGAAGAATGAGAGGGGATCTCATTGAAACTTATAAAATTCTGACAGGACTGGACAGACTAGATGCAGGAAGGATGTTCCCGATGGTCGGGGAGTCTAGAACCAGGGGTCACAGTCTAAGGATGGATAAGGGGTAGGCCATTTAGGACAGAAATGAGGAGGAATTTCTTCACCCAGAGAGTGGTGAACCTGTGGAATTCTCTACCACAGAAGGCAGTAGAGGCCAATACATTAAATATATTCAAGAAGGAGTTGGATATATTTCTTAAGGCTAAAGGGATATGGGGAGAAAGCAGGGACCGGGTACTGAATTTGGATGATCAGCCATGATCGCATTGAATGGCAGAGCAGGCTCGAGGGGCCGAATGGCCTACTCCTGCTCCTATCTTCTATGTTTCTATGTCACCAAGAAATCCAGTAGGGATTTCAGAAGAAACTTCTTTACCCAGAGAGTGGTGAGAATGTGGAACTCGCTACCACAGGGAGTGGTTGAAGCGAATAGTATAGATGCATTTAAGGGGACGTTAGATAAGCATATGAGGGAGAAGGGAATCGAGGGTTATGCTGATCGATTTAGATGAGGAAAGACGGGAGGAGGCTCAAGTGGAGCATAAACACCGGCTTAGACTGGTTGGACCGAATGGCCTGTTTCTGTGCCGTATATCCGATGTAATCCTATGTAAAGATATGATCTTGCATGTTAGATTCTCCTTCGGAATGAATAAATGATTTTTCTCAAAGCCAACTATTTATATTATTGCTAAGTATGCCCTGTGCTCGTTGGCTTACATTGGCATCCGACCCAGCAACGCCTCGATTTTAAAATTCTCACCTTTGTTTTCAAGTCGCTCTATGGTCTCGCCCCTCCCTATCTCTAGTCTCTTCCAACCCTCCGAGATCTCTGCGCTCCTCCGATTCTGGCCTCTTGTTCATCGCTGATTTCAATCACTCCACCATTGGTGGCCGTGCCTTCGGATGCCTGGGCCCTAAGCTCTGGAATTCCCTCCCTAAACCTCCTCCTTTAAGACATTCTTTAAAATCTACCTCTTTGGCCAGTCCTGTCCTACAATCTCCTTGCATGGCTTGGTGTCAAATTTTGTCTGATAATCGCTCCTGTGGCAGCGCCTTGGGACATTTTGCTGTGTTAAAGGCGCTATATAAATGCAAGTTGCTGCTGTTGTTCCTTCAGGATAGCCTTCTAAATAAATGCTCAGCAGCCTTATGGTATTGGAAATGAATGTATTTGCATTACGATTGTTAATTACTAATGAATGCTGTTTTTCCTCATATATAGAGCGTTTCTTTGCTAGCAGTTGGTGCAGGCGTTGGTGGTGGAGGTGCAGTCGGGAATGCTGGCGGTGTAGTCAAGACCAATTACCAGGAGGTTGATGCCACTAAAGGAGGACACTTAACCAAGCCCAACTATTCAGGAGGTTCGATGCATTTCGGTTCGAAAAGTGGCACTTTCCAGGAGGAAGCAATGCAAGGATCTGGCAACGGAAATTATGTAATAGGCGCTATTTCCAACACCAATGTGTCTGCGAAGGCTATTGCGCCATGGAATGATGCGCGTGTTTATGGAGCAGCCGCTACTGGAACTATGGCAGCAAGCGCTAGGAGAAGTTACATAAAATCATACATTCATCAGGTATTTTTGATCTTGCAGTGCGTTACTGATATCTATTTAATACATTGAGTTGTATATTGCATTATTATGTAGCAACATATCAGGCCAGAAATTCAGGTCGGAGGCTTCCCGCGGGCGCAAGCCCCCGACCTGCACTTACCTAGCGTGCCGGTTGTTGAGCTGTGGGCCCGCGTGGGATTCCGATCCTGGGCCTCCTCCAGCTGCCGGTGCGCAGTGCTTGCGTATCCCAGGGGCGCAGTTAGTTCGCAGCGTCCCCTGGGATCACGTGGGCCATGGGGAGCCAATCGGAGCAGGGAATCTCCATTCATAGATTTGATAGGAAGACCTGTCAAATCTACGAATAGAGATCGGCCCCAAAACCTAAGTAAAACTACAAATAATTTTTTTTTTTAAATCACATTTTTAAAATAACTCTAAATTACATAGAAACATAGAAGATAGGAGCAGGAGTAGGCCATTCGGCCCCTCGAGCCTGCTCTGCCATTCAATGAGATCATGGCTGATCATCCAAATTCAGTACCCTGTCCCTGCTTTCTCCCCATATCCCTTGATCCCTTTAGCCTTAAGAAATATATCCAACTCCTTCTTGAATATATTTAATGAATTGGCCTCAATTGCCTTCTGTGGTAGAGAATTCCACAGGTTCACCACTCTCTGGGTGAAGAAATTCCTCCTCATCTCTGTCCTAAATGGCTTACCCCTTATCCTTAGATTGTGACCCCTGGTTCTGGACTCCCCGGCCATCGGGAACATCCTTCCTGCATCTAGTCTGTCTAGTCCTGTTAGAATTTTATAAGTTTCAATGAGATCCCCTCTCATTCTTCTAAACTCCAGCGAATATAAGCCCAATCGACCCAATCTCTCCTCATATGTCATTCCTGCCATCCCAGGTATCAGTCTGGTGAATCTTTGCTGCACTCCCTCCATGGCAATAAATTAACTATTTTAAACAAAAATTTAAATTGTTGAAAAAATTAATTAAAGTTTTTAACGTTGCTAAAAATAAACTTACCTTTCTTTAAAATATTTTAAAATGATAAACCTGTGGGAAAAAATGTTTTAATTTTACTTAATTAACCTCTTACCTTGTTAAAAGCAGGCCCTGCGCCTGCTTTTTCCACGCGCAGCTGCTAGGGACTTACCCTCCCGGAGAAACCTGTAAAAACAAAAAACATCGGAAGTTCCAGGCGTACGCGCTGCCTCTCCGGCACACGCGTTTGACCTGTGAATACCTTCCTTCAAGGGAACGGAAGTTCCGGTTTCCAGCGCATGCGCAGTGCATGCACGAAACCGGCACTTCCGTTGGCCTTACGGGTGAGTACCCAGCGCGTACTCACCCGTGGGGACCCGAATTTCTGGCCCATTACTTTTTTGAAACATGTTTTTTGAACATTTAAGGCAAGGCTGAACAGAATTGTTAAATTGAACAGTAATATTGTAGTGTGAATGGGCTGGGGAGGAGCATTCCTACGGCCTAGGATAAAACTGATTTAAATTATTCGTAAAACTTTGTTTGGTGTTCAAACACTTTCCTAACCTAAGTTAATTCATAGGAAGGATGTGAAGGCCTTAGAGAGGGTGCAGAAAAGATTTACGAGAATGGTTCCAGGGGATGAGGGACTTCAGTTTCGTGGATAGACTGGAGAAGCTGGGGTTGTTCTCCTTGGAGCAGAGAAGGTTGAAAGGAGATTTGATGGATGTGTTCAAAATCATGAGGGGACTGGACAGAGTAGAGAGAGAGAGAAACTGTTCCCATTGGCGGAAGGGTCGAGAACCAGAGGACACAGATTTAAGGTGATTGGCAGAAGAACCAAAGGCGACATGAGGAAAAACTTTTTTACGCAGCGAGCGGTTAGGATCTGGAATGCACTGCCCGAGAGGGCGGTGGAGGCAGATTCAATCGTGGCTTTCAAAAGGGAGTTGGATAAGTATCTGAAGGAAAAAAGTTTTCAGGGCTACAGGGAAAGGGCGGGGGAGTGGGACTAGCTGAAGTGCTCTTGCAGAGAGCCGGCACGGGCTCGACGGGCCGAATGGCCTCCTTCTGTGCTGTAACCATTCTATGATTCTATAGCAATTAATATAGGAATGACTCTTGCTTTTAGATATGCATGTCATACAATTGGGTGGGTTCTCCGTTAAACTTGTAGTAGACCTCTTGCCTCTGAGTCACAAGGTTGTGGGTTCAAGTCCCACTTCGGAGACTTGAGCACATAATCCAGACTGACATTCTAGTGCAGTGCTGAGGGAGCGCTGCACTGTCGACGGTGCCATCTTTTTGGATTAGATGTTAAACCGAGGCCCCATCTCACCTCTCAGGTGGACGTAAAAGATCCCATGGCCAATATTTATCCCTCAACCAACATCACTAAAATAGATGATCTCCTGTACACAAAGCACTTTACAGCCAATGAAGTACATTTGAAGTGCTGTCACTGTTGTAATGTAGGAAACACTAAGATTTGGATCACAGGTCGTACACAGATTACCCAAAGGGTCTTAGGAGTTGTCAGGCTTTTTATTAAAGAGCTACAGTTTAAAGCATAATCAGATATTATTACATGCGATTGAAATAGATACAGCAGACATATAACCAGTGATAGATGAGGGCGAACCCTCTAATGGGTACCAGTGTATTTAACTCTAATCTGATCATTTCATTAATTAGATAGGGCTGGATTTTGCTACGGGGGCGGGTTGGAGGTGGGAAACCCACATTCGGGTTGTTGTCCCGCCTCCATGGAGATGTGGCCAACCCACAGGATTTTCCTCTGATTGACCTTGTTGAGCCCGCCCTGTGGGCTCAGCAGGCCAATTAAGGGCCACCCGGCAACAGGTGACGTCAGAGATTGACATTTCATCTGTCAAAAGCTTTTGGCAGATGAAAGATCAGTGTTTAACAGCTGTTTGAAGCTGTCAAGCACTGAAAAACTGCTAATTCAGCCTCGGTCCTTTCTCAGGATAACTTTAAAATCATTTTGCTGCAGAAACCAAGAAGCTGATTTTTTTTTAAAAATCGGAGCTTCTGTGGTTCTTGCAGCCGACTCCCGACACCGGAATGCAGGACTCCTGTAAAGGTAAGTAAAAGTAAGTTAAACTTATTTAAACACTTTAAACACTTGCAAAACACTTACCTTTGCACTCCTGCACCCCTCACTCACCTGAACACTGGGCATCTCGACCCCTCCAAGACCTCAGACACACGTCCCGCCTCGAAAACTTTTCGTGGTTTGGAGCTGTCGGGAAGCCCACAAACCAGCAATAGAAATCGCGAATAGGCACAAAACTACCTGTTAACTACCTGTTAACAGGCAGTTTAATTGCCTTTAATCCCTTCCCGCCGCTGGGAGTCGGGTTCCAGCACTTGTCGGCAACCCGACTCCTATGAAATTGACATGGAGGTGGGTTGGAGGCGGGATGGGGTCGGGACCCCCGGATCTCCGATTTTTATCGCCCGCACGCCTCCAACCCGACTCCAGGGGCTTAGGAAAATCCAGCCCATAGTTTCTCGATGGAGTATGTGTCAATGCTTTAAAAGTCGTCTCACTCTCCTGAGCCACATTAACCGTTTCATGTCTTGCTGTTGTCAAGTAACTGAGCAGACTGAGACCCATTCTTCAGTGCTGATTCACCATGCATTTCCGGATGGTAATTGCCTCATACGTAACGAATCACATTTGCACACTCATATCGGTATCTCAATATCATGCCACACGTGCCATCCGATACAAGCCATTCTCAGCCTTTCCGGTATCTTATCAAAAGATTGTCTGGAGATCTTTGCTCATCTTCCACCGCATGGTCCCGATGTCTTGGGTAGTGGCCAGGCTATCAAATTCAATTTTCTTAAAAAGTTCATTATAGGCAGGGACACAAATGTCTCCAAGAGAAAGCTATCAATTTACTATTCGTAACTACACTTTCCTGACTTTCACTAGAAAGTTTGGAAAATTCCCATTTGGTGGTGTAATTCTCCTGTTTCTATCTCACACCCTCAATCACTTCCTCGCTCCATTTTACACATCCCATTAATTACCATTCATATCTCATTCATGAGCCATGGAGGAACTTTACTGTCCAGTACAATATTTAAGATAGAAAACATAGATCAAACATTCTCACTTGATCCAAGTTATTAACACTTTTTATTTATCATTATTTTAGAGGATTTTTATTTTCCTAAAAGTAACCCAATATATAGTGCCTGAGTCCATTTTGTCATTTCAAAATTATCCCAAAATCCAAACAGCAGTATTGTTGAACTGACAGGTTTTGTCAATGTTCAATTTCATTTCTATCAATTTATCTTATCAATTCCAATTTCAGAAACAAGTGATTCCCAGTCTAGGTGGTTTACATGGTGTTTTAACATTAGAAACAGAAGTGCTCCAATTTAGTTTATAAGGTAACTTCCATATAACAAAAGAAAGCAGAGAATCCATTGTGGCTCTGCTTAAGAGCCCAAGGGGTTAATTTATCAAATCATCATTTTCCTTCTGTCACTGTGGGGAAATATTAACTTAAAATTAAGAAACTTAAATTTAATAATGTACAGTATCTTTAAATTTCATTCAGCAATATTAAAGTTGTTGCTTGGTGAACTTAAACAGTTGTCAGTGGAAAGGGTTAACTCCTTGGCAGGTTTTTAAGAAGGTGGAGCGAAACATTGTCAGGGACACGCAATTACATCACTTCACGTAAATTAAAAAAATACTTCCCCGATCGAAAAAGACAGTTGTGTTTTCACAATTTAATAGGTTTGTTATCTTTAATAATTCCAATTTAATTCAGACCAATACTGTATTAATGAAATGCAGAGCAGATAAAACAAAACAAAATAGCACATGCTTGCAGAAAACTGTAAATTACGTCATATTTCTTCTTGTCCTTTCTTCAGGTGCCTTTCCAAATGACTGTAAAAACACTGAATATAACTGGAGAAAAATTAGTTTTTCACATTTAAACAAATCTAATCAAACTGCTTTGGAAGTTTTACCCTAGCAACCGCGATTCCAAAGTTAAATCTTAGACTGGAACTTAATCTTTTATTAAACAAATTTGTTGTTGTTGTTCTAAGTTTTTCCATACCAGCTTAACTTAACTTGTAGATCAAAGGTTTTTTTTTCCAATTCTTTGCTGAGTTTTCAGATTGGTTAGCCTGCAACTTAGATTTTTTTCCCCTTCTCTATCTCCCTCCTCTCTCTCCTGCACTTTATGCTTCACCTCCTTCAGGCTAACCATCAGCTGTTCCCGGTGATATGCCAACGCCACTGTACTTCTGGTTCTACCTGTACCTCACTCTCTCTTACCTGCTCCCTTCTTTCAGAGAGAAAAACACTCCGTCTAAGCAACGATCACTTGCATTTGCCCAAGTCCCTCCGTCCCCCCCAACCGAAACCTTACAACTCCCAACTCTTGTGATCCCACTTCTGACACCACTGTAAGATTTGGATCACAGGTCACACGCAGATTACCCAAAGGGCCTCGGGAGTTGTCAGGCTTTTTATTAAAGAGCTACAGTTTAAAGCATAATCGGATATTATTACTACATGCGATTGAAATAGATACAGTAGACATACAACCCAGGACAGATGAAGGCGATCTACGGCCCTGGAACTAAATGAAGCAACCGGATGGACGATGAGGCAGTACGGTGGTCTCAGATTGGGTGGATTCCTGCACTCTGCTGCAGCAGCCACTTCCATTGGGTCATCCCTCAAGCTGTTGGAGGTGTTAGGCCGTCAGCCACCTCAGAGGCTAAACTTGACCAAGGTGTTAGGCCGTAGCCACCTTGGAGAAGCCTACACCCCTGCCTGTTTTCCTCTCTCGGTCATCTGTTTTTATACCTTATTTCGATGGGCTGGTGGATACCTGGTGTCAATTATTTTTACCCATCCCATTGTCCAATTACAAGGGAGAGGTTACCTTTGAGAGCCCCCTCCAAGCCTTATGAGGTCATTTTCCTCCTTATCTCTGTTTTAAAAGTCTTGCTGCCCTCTCGTAGACAGCTTGTTTATCCTACAGCTCCTTGCTGCATCCCTTACCCGGCCTAGTTATGCCCCCTCGAAGGCCTGTTTTTTGTGTTCTGACCTCGTAATTCAGCTCCCTGTACAGCTATTTTTCTGACATGATTGGAATCTTTCTGTGTCATCAACTTAGGCAAACTGCTGATCTAGGGAACCCGTAACAGACTATTATTTCTTTCAATCCGATTTCTTACAACACAACAGCCATTTGCGCACAGCAAGGTTGCAGGAACTTGCTGTGCACAAATTGGCTGCCGCATTTCCCTGCATTGCAACAGTTAATTACACTTCAAAAATACTTCTCTGGCTGTAAAGTGCTTTGTGACATCCTAAGGTCATGAAATCAAAGTGAGTCCTTTCCTTCCTTTAGTCATGGGCTATTTTGTGATTACACAGTTAAGAGTTGCTTATATATGTTGTTGCTCAAACTTTGGACTTCAAGCTATCCTGATGCATCAGTGGGTAACTGAATCATCCGGTTCAGGAAGGTTGCAGATTCAATCCCTGGGCTGTGTTGAAGGGGCAATGAGGTCACTATAATGGGAGAGGAATGTATTGGCCTGGGTTCCCATTCCTGATCACTGTCCAGTGACTCAATGTAAATACATGCCCTGAATCAACTTCAGCAGCATACTCATTGTTGATAGAAAATCAAAATGTTACTACAGCCCCACTGCGTACCGTTCCGGTCACCACACTACAGGAAGGATGTGATTGCATTAGAGAGGGTACAGAGGAGATTTACGAGGATGTTGCCAGGACTGGGGAATTTTAGCTATGAGGAAAGATTGGAGAGGCTGGGGTTGTTTTCTTTGGAACAGAGGAGGCTGAGGGGAGATTTAATTGAGGTGTATAAAATTATGAGGGGCCTAGATAGAGTGGATAGGAAGGACGTATTTCCCTTAGCAGAGAGGTCAATAACCAGGGAGCAGAGATTTAAAGTAATCGGTAGAAGGATTAGAGGGGAGTTGAGCAGAACCTTTTTCACCCAGAGGGTTGTGGAGGTCTGGAACTCACTGCCTGAAAGGGTGGGAGAGGCAGAAACCCTCATCACATTTAAAAAGTACTTGGATATGCACTTGAAGTGCCGTAACCTGCAGGGCTACGGACCAAGAGCTGGAAACAACAACAACTTGTATTTATATAGCGCCTTTAACGTAGTAAAACGTCCCAAGGAGCTTCACAGGAGTATTTTAAGACAAAAAATTTGACACCGAGCCACAAAAAGAGAAATTAGGGCAGGTGACCAAAAGCTTGGTCAAAGAGGGAGGTTTTAAGGAGCGTCTTAAAGGAGGAAATAGAGGTAGCGAGGCGGAGAGGTTTAGGCAGGGAATTCCAGAGCTTAGGGCCCAGGCAACAGAAGGCACGGCCACCAAAGGTGGAGCGATTATAATCAGGGATGCTCAAGAGGGCAGAATTAGAAGAGCGCAGATATCTCGGGGGCGGGGGGGGGCGTGGCTGTAGGGCTGGAGGAGATTAGAGAGATAGGGAGGGGCGAGGCCATGGAGGGATCTGAAAACAAGGATGAGAATTTTAAAATCGAGGCGTTGCTTAACCGGGAGCCAATGTAGGTCAGCGAGCACAGGGGTGATGGGCGAGCCACCCAGCATTTATTGCCCATCCCTAATTGCCCTTGAGAAGGTGGTGGTGAGCCGCCTTCTTGAACCGCTGCAGTCCGTGTGGTGAAGGTGCTCCCACAGTGCTGTTAGGGAGGGAGTTCCAGGATTTTGACAGTGACGATGAAGGAACGGCCAATATATTTCCAAGTCCGGGTGGTGTGTGACTTGGAGGGGAACTTGGAGGTGATGATGATTAACGAGGAAGAGCTTTTTTTGCTGTAACATATTGTAATAGTAATTTGTTGGATTTTTTAATTTTAGAAAGTGAATGACTGCTCTGCGGAGGATCAGACTCGCCTGGCCCGCGACTGCTTGCTGATCTATAACCATGAAGGCCAAGGTTCCCCTGTCGGCTCCGTTGGCAGCTGCAGCTTTATTGAGGATGAGCCATTTAAAGATTCCGACTTGGATGACTTGGGACCAAAATTCAAGACTTTAGCCGAGATCTGTGTCGGTAAATCCGAGAGCCAAGCCGCCACAATAAGTGTCGATCCTCCAGTGCAGCAAAACTTTGTGATGAAAGAAAAGTCCGTTTCCTCCACTTTAGGGGGGCTGCAGGGCCTGAATGTAATCGCTGATCCACCGCTAACGCAAAAGAATTATGTTGTGACGACAACAATAAATCCTGTGATCGAGATGTTGCCGGGCATCGCAGATCTGTCATTCAGCCACCAAAATGTTGTAACCACCAAGTCAGTTAATGTCGGCTCGGGAGGGATGTCAGGAATGATCATCAAGCCATCATTCGCCCACCAGAATGTTGTCATGACCCAACAAGCTAATTCTGGGCAAAGAGGGATGCAAGAAATGATCACCAGTCCATCATTCGCCCACCAGAATGTTGTCATGACCCAACAAGCTAATTCTGGGCCAAGAGGGATGCAAGAAATGATCACCAGTCCATCATTCGCCCACCAGAATGTTGCCATTACCCAACAAGCTAATTCTGGGCCAAGAGGGATGCAAGGCATAAACATGGTCGCAGATCCATCATTCGCCCACCAGAATGTCGTCATGACCAAGTCGGTAAATGTCAGCTCAGGAGGGATGCCAGGAATGATCATCGACCCATCATTCGCCCACCAGAATGTTGCCATTACCCAACAAGCTAATTCTGGGCCAAGAGGGATGCAAGAAATGATCACCAGTCCATCATTCGCCCACCAGAATGTTGCCATTACCCAACAAGCTAATTCTGGGCCAAGAGGGATGCAAGGCATAAACATGGTCGCAGATCCATCATTCGCCCACCAGAATGTTGTCATGACCAAGTCGGTAAATGTCAGCTCGGGAGGGATGCCAGGAATGATCATCGACCCATCATTCGCCCACCAGAATGTTGCCATGACCAAGTCGGTAAATGTCAGCTCAGGAGGGATGCCAGGAATGATCATCGACCCATCATTCGCCCAAACTCCTGTTGTCCACAAGAACGTTACACTAACCAAGTTGATTCATTCTGGCGCGGGAGAGAGACAAAGTGTGACCGCTGATCCCTCATTTGACCAGATGCCTGTCATCCACAAAAATGTCACGCTGACCAGGCCAGCTAAATCTGGTGCAGGTGTAGTGCAGGGCAGCAGTTTTGCCACTGAAGCGCTGGTCCAGAAAAACAGGGTCAGCCGCAAATCTGTCACATCCACTGATGAAGTGCATCAATCAGTAACAAAAGTAACTAAAATTGCGCAGGTAATGCAGGAATAGGTATCATCTCCCCACATCCATACATATCTGTGCCATGTGATTGGATTCAAGTATAAAGAAACATCTAGCTTTGAAAATAAGTTTCAAGATGTGTAAATTCTGAGGTAGCATTTTTCAGGGGAACCAAAGTGCATTATGTTTTTTTGAGTTGAAGCTCTCCACAATTCATGCTAAGGTCCTGATATGTTCAAATTAGTAACATTTTACATATACACAAAATATTTCATCAGCTTGTAGATGCTTATCTTTAGGAGAAGCTAGCAATTCAAACAAGATAGTGGAGATTTAAAAAAAGTAACTGTTGAATTCTGGAAATCTGAAACAACAAAAAACACATCTGTGTTCCCCATAATTTTTTTTAGGGGGTGGGGGGTGGCATGGCCCCTTTAATGGCCCATTCAAAAGTCTGGGCGTGCGCTTTTTTTTTCAATTTAAAAGCCGGATCACTGGCTGCGCGGGACCCCTGGAGCGGTGTGCGGCCACGCAGCTTAAAGGGAAAACAGCGATTTACTTGTACTTCTTGCAATCTAGTATACTGTATTCGCTGCTCACGATGCGGTCTCCTCTACATTGGGGAGCCCAAACGCAGATTGGGTGACCGCTTTGCAGAACACCTCCGTTCAGTCCGTAAGGGTGACCCCGAGCTTCCGGTCGCCTGTCATTTTAATTCACCGCTCCACTCCCACTCGGACCTCACCGTCCTCGGCCTCTTGCATTGTTCCACGGAAGCTCAGCGTAAGCTTGAGGAACAGCACCTCATCTTCCGATTAGGCACTTTACAGCCTTCTGGACTCAACATCGAGTTCAACAATTTCAGATCATAACCTCGGCCCCTATTACATTTTTACTTATTTTTTTATCCACACCTTTGTTTTGGTTTCCCCTCCGCCCCCCCCCCTTTTTTTTTTCTCTCTCCCACATGGCAGCTGTCTCCCATTCTGCCAGCACATTTCACACCTAATCTAGAGCCGTCTTTTGTCTCCACTAGTCCTATCACCATCTCGTCTCGTTTTGAATACCTCTTAATGTCTCTTCACTTCTCTTTTGTTCTCTCCCAGCCCCCATTCTGGCCTTTTAATCTATTTCATTTCCTGTGCTTCTTCAGTCTTGACAAAGGGTTTACCCAAAACGTTGACTCTATTTTCTCTCCACGGATGTTGCCTGGCCTGCTGAGTTTTTCCAGCATTTTCTGTTGTTATTTCAGATTTCCAGCACCTGCAGTATTTTGCTATCATACCAGCTTAAAGGGAACATTGGTTTTAATGCACAATCGGCGTCTTAAAGATGAGATTAATGGTTGGCATGGGACCCTTCCAACAGGACTTGAAACTCAGCTGAAACTTCAAAAATATTAGGCTCTTCAATCTGACTCCCATGCTGTGCATTTTCAGGGTTTTCCATTTGTGTTTTAAGCTGTGTCAGTGGTGCGTTCTGGATGACATATTACCATCGCCATCCTCAGAGGATTTTTAACTTCTTTATTCGCTCGTGTCGACTAGCCACAAAACCGGAAATACCGACTTTTGAGTCCAAATTACAAACTGTGCCTCTGTTCACCGCATAGCTTTGTTTTTTGCACACCTAGACATTCTTCACAGTGTTTGGAAAATAATGAAAGTAAGAGGAACAATTTCCTTCAATGTATTTTAAAACAATTTACAAGGTAGCAACAGGGATGGTAGCATAGTGGTTATGTTACCGGACTAGTAGTAATCCAGAGGCCTGCCCTAATGATCAAGTCTTGAGACATAAGTTCAAATCCCACCTCAGCTGCTGCGGAATTTTAAATTAAATAAATCTGGAATAAAAAGCTAGTATCAGTAATGGTGGCCATGTAACCTCTGGATTGTTGTAACAACCCATCTGGTTCACTAATGGGAAATAACCGGGTAAGGAAATCTGCTGTCCTTACCCGGTCTGGCCTCTGTGTGACTCCAGACCCACAGCAATGTGGTTGACTCTTAACTGCCCTCTAACTAACATTCAGTTGTATCGGCAATAAACGCTGGCCTTGCCAACGATGCCCACACCCCGTGAATGAATTTTTAAAAAGTGTAACTGTTTCTTCTAAAGTAAATGAGATGCTGTGGGTTAAACTTTTAACAAGTTACATTTGACTTAAGTGACACCTTGGAGTCCCATCAATTGAAAGCAATGATTGTATCAAGATGTATCCATTTTCAGTGAGTGTATATTATATTTTTATCAGCAAGTGGATAAATGCTTGAAGGGAATTTTTTTTTACAGGGCTATGGGGAAAGAGCAGGGGGGGAGCAGGATTAATTGGATAGCTCCACCACAGAGCCGCACAGGCACGATGGGCCGAATGGCCTCCTTCTGTGCTGTGATTCTATGATAAGTGATTCACTACAAAATAAACCAGCACTTATTCTCGTAAGCTGAAATCTGCAAATCAATAAATGACAACTGGTTAAGTCGGTCAGTACTTTAGTTGATTGAAGATTTTTTTTTAAAGCCAGAAATACTGATATGATTAGCACTAAAAAGATGTTGTGCGACGATAGAGCAAACAATGTATTCATTTATAATTGTTTATAGTGCATTTATATGAACTTCAACAAGCTTCCTTTTATTGCATGCAGTTACAAAGGGGAAGCCGCTGAGACACAATATTGTGCACACGTTTAAATATCAGTTCCGTGCATGTTGATAGTTGGCTGATTTTTATGTATATAAACATTGCATAGTCTTAAAGAAATGTTGCCTTTTGTTGTCGACGGGAAGATGGTCATCAATCACTTTTACTGATATTATGGCTCTAATCTGATTGATTGTATCATTTAATTTGTACAGATATTGTTGTAACAATGTTTTTAAATTGTGTGCAGAAGTTGCTCAACATTCTGAAGTAGGTTTCACTGCCCACTGATTTGTTAACTGAATTTTCTGTGGAAAATAAACTTTTCAAAAAGCCATCATTCTGTGATTCTCTTGTATATCATACCTGGGAGTGACCTAAAGGATTTGAATTTCAATAAAGGATCCAGAAGATCTAAAC